>NW_027666464.1:0-51179 GCF_963455335.1 Martes martes | reverse complement strand
TGCAAGTGGCAAGATTCCATTCTTTTTTATGACTGAGTAATTTTCCATTGTGTATATATACCACCTCTTCTTTTCTTTTATAGATTTCTTTCTTTATTTATTTTTAAGATTTTATTTATTTATTTGACAGAGAGAGAGAGAGAGAGATCACAAGTAGGCAGAGAGGCAGGCAGAGAGAGGGGGAAGCAGGCTCCCCACTGAGCAGGGAGCCCGATGCGGGGCTCGATCCCAGGACCCTGAGATCATGACCTGAGCCAAAACCAAGAGTCGGATGCTGAACCGATCAAACTACCCAGGCGCCCCTAGACCACCTCTTCTTTATCCCTTCATCTATCAATGGACACTTGGGCTACATCAATTTCAACTTTGGCAATTGTAAATAAGGCTGCAATGAACATAGGGGTGCATGTATCCTTTTGAATTAGTGTTTTTTTTTTTATTTTTAGGGTAAATACCCAGTAGTGCAATTCCTGGGTCGCAGGGCAGCTCTGTTTTTGACTTTCTGAGGACGCTCCACGCTGTTTTCCACAGCGGCTGCCACAGCTTGCGTTCCCTCCAACAATGCACGCGGCTCCCCTTTCCCTGCGTCCTCGCCCACACCTGTTGTTTCCTGTGTTGTTGATTCTCGCCATGCTGACTGGTGTGAGGGGGGATCTCTGTGGTTTTGATGTGTATTTCCCTGATGCCGAGTGATGGGGAGCACTTTCTCATGTGTCTGTTGGCCATCTGGATGTCTTCTTTGGAGAAATGTCTGTTCATGTCCTCTGCCCATTTTTTAACTGGTCATTTGTTTTTTGGGTGTTGAGTTGTATCAGTTCTTTATGTATTTTGGATACTAATCCTTTATCAGATATGTCATGTACACATATCCTCTCCCATCAGTAGGCTGCCTGTTAGTTTTGTTGATGGTTTCCTTTGCTGTGCAGAAGCTTTTTATTTTGATGAAGTCCCAATAGTTCATTTTTGCTTTTGTCTCCCTTGCCTCTGGAGACATCTAGAGAGATGTCACTACTGCTGATGTCAGAGAAATTACTGCCTGTGTTTTCTTCAAGGATTTTTATGGCTTCAGGTCTTACATGTAGGTCTTTCATCCATTTTGAGTTCATTTCTGTGGACGGTGGAAGAAAGTGGTTCAGCTTCATTCTTCCGCGTGTGGCTGTCCAGTTTTCCCCACAGCGTGTGTTGAAGAGATTTTTTTTCCCATTGCATGTTCTTTCTTCCTTTCTCAAATATTAATTGACCTTATAATTGTGGGTTTATCTCTGGGTTTTCTGGTCTGTCCCATTGATCTAGGTGTCTATTTTTATGCTGGTGCATAATGACAACCACCTTGAAATATAACTTGAAGTCTGGAATTGTGATAACTCCAATTTCTTTTTCCAAGATTACTTTGGTTACTTGTGGTCTCCTGCAGTTCCATACAAATTTTAGGATTGTTCATTCTAGCTCTGTGAACAATGCTGTCGGCATTCCGATGGGGAGTGCGTCAACTGTGTAGTTTGCTTTGGGTGGTGTGGGCAATTTAAAAATATCCGTTCTTCCATCCGAGAGCATGCGCTGTCTTTCCATTTCTTTGTGACGTCTTCAGTTTCTTTCATCAGTGTTTTGTGCTTTTCACAGTATAGGTCTTTTGCCTCTTCCGTTAAGTTTACTCCTAGAGCGGCGCCCGCCTGGCTCGGTCGGTGGAGCTTGTGGGTCTCAGTCTCCAGGCTGTGGGCTCGAGCCCCATTTTGGGTGTAGAGATGACTTAAAAATTAAAAAATCTTTAAAAAAAATTATTCCGTGGGGCACCTGGGTGGCTCAGTTTGTTGAGCAGCTGCCTTCGGCTCAGGTCATGATCCCAGGGTTCTGGGATCCAGCCCTGCATCGGGCTCCCTGCTCTGTGGGGAGCCTGCTTCCCCCTGCCCCCACCTCCTTCTGCCAACTTGTGATCTATGTGTGTCAAATAAATAAATAAAATCTTTAAAAAAAAGAAAGAAATGCAACAGATTTCTATACATAGATTTTGTATCCTGTGACCTTACTGAATTCATTTACCAGTTCTGTAGTTTTTGGGTGGAGTCTTTTGGGTTTTCTATATATAGTATCTTGTCACCTGCAAATAGTGAGAGTTTCACCTCTTCCTTACCAATTTGGATGCCTGTTTCTTTTTCTTGTCTGATTGCGGAGGCTGGGACTTCCTGTCCCGAGTTGAACAGAAGCGGTGAGAGTGGACATCCCTGTCTTGTCCCTGGCCTGACGAGGAGAGCGCTCAGTGTTTCCCGACTGAGGATGGTGGTAGCTGCAGGGTTTTCATTTATGGTCTTTATTATGTCGAGGTATGTTCCCTCTAGACCTGCTCTGTTGAGGGTTTTTATCGTGAATGGATGTTGTACTTTGTCAGATGCTTTTTCTGCGTCTGTTGAAACGGTTAGATGGTTCTTACCCTCTCTCCTGTTGATGCCATGTATCACATGGATTGTTTTGTGATTATTTAGACCGCCCTAGCAACCCAGGAATAGATCTCACTTGGTTGTGGTGCATGGTTTTTAGAATATATCGTTGGATTCAGTTTGCTAGGATTTTGTGGAGGATTTTCGCATCCATATGCTTGAGAGAGACTGGGCCGCGGTTCTCTTTTTCAGTGGTGTCTTTGCAGCTTTTGGTATCGGGGTGATGCTGGCCTCACAGAGTGCATTTGGAGTTCCTCTTCTACTTACTGGAATGGGTTGAGAAGAAAACGTGTTAACTCTTCTTTAAATGTTCGCTAGAGGGCCGCCTGGGTGGCTCAGTGGGTTAAGCCTCTGCCTTTGGCTCAGGTCATGCTCTCAGGGTCCTGGGATCAAGTCCCACATTGGGCTTCTTGCTCGGCGGGGAGCCTGCTTCTCCCTCTGCCTCTGCCTGCCTCTCTGCCTGTGCTCTCATTCTCTCTCTGACAAATAAATAAAAATCTTAAAAATAAATAAATAAATAAATAAATGTTTGCTAGCGTTCACCTGTGAAACCATCTGGTCCCAGACTTTCGTTTGTTGGGAGGTTTTTTTTCTTACTGATTCAATTTCATTGCTGGCGACTGGTCTGTTCACATTTTCTATTTCTTCCTGCCTTCGTTTTGGTAGATTATATGTTTCTAGGAATTTATCCGTTTCTTGTAAGTCGTCCAATTTCTCGGCATGTAATTTTCATGATTCTCTTACATTGTTTGTATTTCTGTGGGGTTGGCCGTTTCTCCTCTCACGTTAGTAATTTGTTTACTTGGGTCCTCTTGCTTGCTCGCTGTTTTTAATGAGTCTGGCTAGAGGTTTATCAATTTTGTTGATCTTTTCAAAGAACCATCTCCTGGTTGCATCGATCTGTTCTGTTGTATTTTCGTGCCCATCACTTATTTCTGCGCTACTCTTTAGTGTTTCCTTCCTTCTGCTGGGCTTGGGTTTGTTTTCTTCTTCTTTTTCTAGTTCCTTTACATGTAAGGCGAGGGTAGGATTTTTCTTGCTTCTTGAGGTAGGCCTATGTTGCTATAAACTTCCCTCTTAGAACCTGGCATCCCAGAGGTTTTGGACTGTTGTGGTTTTATAATCATCTGTTCCCATGGACCTTGATTTCCTCTTTGGTTTCTTGGTTGACCCAGTCATCGTTGAGTAGATGCGTGTACAATAACTTCACGTCTCTGTGCTCTTTCCAGACTCTTTCTTGTGGTTGATTTCTAGTTCCACGGCACATTTCAGAAAAGGTGCATGGTATGACTTCAGTTTTTTTTAAATTTACTGAGTCTTGTTTCGTGGCCTAATGGGTGATCTATTCTGGAGACTAGTCCCCGTGCACTTGAAAGAACGTGTGTGTTCTTCTTTGGGGTGACATGTTCTGAACGTCTGTTAAGTCCTTCTGGTCCAATGTGTCATTCAAAGCCACCTTTTCCTTGTTGGTTTTCTGTTTGGGTGATCTGTCCATTGCTGGAAGGGGGTGTTAATACACCCTACTATTATCATATTTTACTATTGATTATCTCTTTTATGTTTGTTATTGTTTTCTGTATTTTGGGTGCTTCTGTGTTGGGTTCACAAATATTTACAATGGTTAAGTCTTCTTACCGAACCCACCAAGAAGATACAACCTTTATTATTATATATTGCCTTTCTTTGTCTCTGTTACAGTCTTTGTTTTAAAATCGATTTTGTCCACACTTAAGTTTTGCTATTCTGGCTTTCTTCTCGCATCCATTTACATGATAAATGTTTCCCCAAGTTTAACTTCTCAATGAAGTCCTCTTGACTGATTTTTCTTGTTTATTTGGTACATCAAATCACATGGGGAGCATTGTCAAATAAGTGACGATAAACCTTCTTAGTGGTAATAAACTTTATCATATGGTAGGATACTATGACTGTTCCAGAAATTCTATAACATTTCTAAGGTGGTTTTTTTTTAAGATTTTATTTATTTGACAGACAGAGATCACAAGTAGGCAGAGAGGCAGGCAGAGAGAGAGGAGGATGCAGGCTCCCTGCCGAGCAGAGAGCCCGACACGGGGCTCGATCCCAGGACCCTGGGATCATGACCCAAGCTGAAGGCAGAGGCTTTAACCCACTGAGCCACCCAGGCACCCCTAAGGTTTTTATATATCCTGGTATAACATCATCTCTTGTAATGCTACTATTGAGATGTTGTGTGTCACTGAATTTCCTTGTCGACTGCCTTGTAATGACAAGTCCAGGTCCTGATACTGTCAACATCATAAAAGTAAGAGTAAGGATTTTTGGAAGCAATGGGAAAAGTATGTCCTGCACTCTTGTTTGAAACACTGCTGGTTCTCTAATGTTTGTTCTTCCAGATTTAAAGCTACCTATGACTTACAGAAATTTGGTAAAAGATTCCTTTGTGAACATATATGAAACCTCTGTCTTTTTCTCCCCATGTGATCTCTTCAGAATTCAGAAACACTCAGTATTTTCATAGTTTCCTGGCTGTGTATTTATTTGCATAAGTTCAGTCAGAATCTGTTCTTGCAACAGGACACCTCTGGAAACATTGGTCATATTCCCAAGACTTTGACTGGAATGTCATTTTGGAGAGAGACGTGCAGAGACCCAGATATGACCAGACAGCTTTAAGGAATGAAGGTTGACTCTATGGAGCCAACGGAGTCCCTTGGAAGAACTAGCCTGGTGCCTTCTTTCCAGGGTTCCCAGCAGCTTGACCAAGCGAGTCTGCTTCTCCGTCTCCCCCTGCTTGTGTTCCCTCTCTTGCTGCCTCTCTCTGTCAGATAAATAAAATCTTTAAAAAAATAAGTAAAACCTTTTACGAAGATGGCGCCGAAAGCTAAGAAGGAAGCCCCTGCCCTTCCCAAAGCCAAAGCCAGAGCAAAGGCTTCGAAGGCCAAGAAAGCGGTGCCGAAAGGCGTCCACAGCCACAGAACGAAGATCGGCAGGTCGCCTGCGCTCCGACAACCCCAGACTCTGCGTCTCCGGAGGCAGCCCGAGTGCCGTGGGAAGAGCGTCCCCGGGAGAAACAAGCTTGGTCCCTGCGCCACCATCGAGCGCCCCCGACTACCGGGTCAGACATGAAGAAAACAGGAGACAACAACACCCTTGTGTTCACTGCGGAGGCCGACAAGCCCCAGACCAGACGGGCCGTGCGGAAGCTCTGTGACATTGTCGTGGCCGAGGTCGACACCTTGATCAGGCCTGGTGGAGAGAAGAAGGCATGTGTTCGACGGGCCCCTGACTGTGATGCTTTGGATGCTGCCGACAAACGGGATGGTCTGAACTGAGCCCAGCTGGCTAAAGCTAACCATGGTTTTTTCATCATAAAAATAAATAAATAAATTCCAGAGGGATAAAAGAGGGTTTGTTTCTTTTTTAATATAAGAAAGATAGGAGAGTATTTCATAATCTTGGGGTGGAAAAGACTTTCTTAATCAAAATGTAATATAATATAAACTCCTGTAAGGGAAACAAAGTTCAGAGATACCAAGCTCAAAATTTAAAGCTTCTTTATGACAGAAGATGCTATGAACAAATATCACAACAGACTGGAGAAAATATTTGCACATAAAAAAGCAATAAGAAAATCAATAATTTTAGAATATATACAAATGGCCAGTAGACACTGAAGAGTTACAGAAAAATCACTACAAACAAGGAAAGTGCAAATTACATTTAAATACATATATTTACATCTAAAATATACGATATGTATCCATTATATATGTATGAAATATGTAACATTTAAGTAGTTAACATATAATACATGTAATTATAACATAATGTATCACATATATTTTTTTCTCAAGATAGGAAAAACATTTATTTTGTTAATATCCAGTGATGACAAAGACAGGACTAAGTAAGTACTCTCATATGCTGCTGGTGGAAGTATAGAAGGGCATAGCTTTTCGGCAGCTTGACATAAAGATAAAAATGTGAGGATTTTCTGTGACAATCTCATTCTGTGTATCATAGAGAAATACACATGTGCGTGAGGAGATATTTATCTTAGGCTCGCAATAAGGAAAAAGCTGAAGCAATCTAAACGTTGATCAACAGAGGAGTGTTTAAATAAATGAGGACAGAATTATTTGCTGTGGTTAATGATAGGTTAATTAATCTCTACGTATTGACATGGAAAGATCTCCAGGGCAAAGCGTTACGAAGGGGAAAAATGAGTTAGCGTAAGAGCAGTACATCGGGGATGATGCCATTTATGTCCGAAGCAAGACACACCGTAGGCTTGCGCGGGTCACCTATGGCTACATAACAACCGCCCCCCAATTAATTTGCTCAGGCACCCGCAGTGGAGGGGTTTGGGGTGCGCTCTGCTCATCTCTGTGCACTCGGCATCACCTGGACTTGGAACCACCCGCTGACTCACTCGTGTGTCTGGGGGCTGCGTCCCGAGCGTGGCTGCATCCGGCAGCCCTGGCTGCCCGGGGGACTCAGCTGAGGTTGTGGAAGGAACACTGGTGTGGCCTTTGGGGCAGGCCGTGTCCCAGGGGTGAGCCTCCACGGACAGGGTCCGGCCAGAAGCTGTGTGGCCTTGTCCACGGCCAGCTGGGAAGTCTCATGCCCCGGCTGTGGTACCCGCCCCACGAGCCCAGGCTGGGCGGGAGATCCACGCAGAGGCCAGGGGAGGGCAACTAGGCCCCGCCTTCGATGGGAGGGTGAGAGATGTGCGGCTGCGAAACCACCCCAGAGGCGTGTGTATGACATGCTCGACAGACATCCGTAAAGACAGACAGGGCTATGGTGTGGGGAGGTAGCGGGGCTGGGCAGCGGGGCTGGTTAGCGCACAGACCCAACTTGAAGGGGCTTGAGAACAAAAGGGTTTCTTGACTCCCATCTCAGGGAGTCCCAACGATGCGTCAAGGACCATGTTTACCTCCGTGGTCCAGGACGACTTTCTCCACATGGTGCCCGAGGCAACCCCCAGAGCCCCAGATCCAGATCTCACACCTTAGCGGTTCCAGCGGAAGGGAGAGTCCCCGTGCCGGGAGCTGCAGAGAAAGGTTCTGGGGAAGATCCATCTCGATGGGCTTGGGGGACCCACCGGTGCCCACGCCCCACGGGGCCCACCGCGGGCACTGTGAGCGTGAGCGGCCGGGCCCGGCGGTCTGCGCGCCCCTGCGGCAGCTCCTCACGACCCCGGCTCTGAGTTGCTTTGCTTGGGGGAATCTCCTTTCTTGTGTTTGCTCTTAGGTACGGATTTAAAACTTGTCCCCTCCCTCATATGAAATATATCCAGCTTTTTGAGTGTTTGAGGCTTGGTCCAGCATCTCAATCAGAAGTTCCTGGGGACGCCTGGGTGGCTCAGTTGGTTAAGCCGCTGCCTTCGGCTCAGGTCATGATCCCAGGGTCCTGGGATCGAGTCCCACATCGGGCTCCTTGCTTGGTGGGGAGCCTGCTTCTCCCTCTGCCTCTGCCTACCACTCTGTCTGCCTGTGCTCGCTCGCTCGCTCTCTCTAACAAATGAATAAATTTTAAAAAAATAAAAATAAAAAATTTTAAAAAAATTTTTAAAAATTAAAAAAAAAAGAAGTTCCTCGTGGCTTCTCCAGAGGGTGCGTACCAACTCTCTCAACATCATGCCTGATTTTATTGTCATCTTCTGGGGTTGACCTTTTGCTTTTCCTGCACTTAAGGAACATTGGCCTGGTGCCCTCCACGGTTAAGATTCCAGGCTGCCTGTTGTGGAGGGGAACGCACTGCTTTTGGTGACGGCACAGCCTTTCACCCGTGCAGATATGTCATTTGTCAGCTTCCTCCCTATGCCAGATATTTAAAAATATCAATAAAATTGTTCTAAGACTCATACTATAAAGTAGCTTTCTAGGAGTCAAGGAAGAAATAAAATCGGCAGATCTGGCCGTGTATGTCGCTTCCCCAAGACATCGGCCGCCGCCCCCGTGGTCTTGCCACTCCGAGTTTTCGCCCGTTTGGTCCAGTTGGCTCTTCCGTGGTCTGCTCAGTGTCTGTATTTTTCAGAGAGTGGGCTGCACCGCAGACTCGGTGGCAAGACCTGAAGCTCTGTCTGAGATCCGTGCCACACCGGTGTGTCCCGTCAGAGGTTACTAAGTGACGATAATGTCCTTGACACTGAACGTTCAGACGACTTGCCAATATACAGTGACCGGAATAAACCTCGCAAACGGTTTCAGGAGTGTCCTCGCACATTCTGTTCTCATCCTTCCTTTCTGCAGTCGGTCCTGTTCTGCTTTGGTTAATGTTCTTGAGTCTTGAAATAAGGTTCCAAAGTTTGCAGAGTGAGATGTTCCTTATTCGCCTTTGACACTGCGTGACGAGTTGTGAGACGCGCCCGGCAAGTCCAGCCCCGCACACGACCACCTGCGACCACCTGAGACTTCGCAGCCCATCTTGGTCCCCGAGAATCGTTCACCACGATTCAAGTTTTAATCATGTTTAGGGAGCAGATGAGTGATGCAAAGAGTCAAAAAATATTTTGAAAATCATGCATATTGACTGTGGAATAGTTAAAATCCCCACCACCACCTAATTTTTACTTACCTTGAAATATACAAGTTAATTTCCATTCCCTGAGCACGTCCCAACGAATGCGGAAAGAATGAAGCCAGATCCGGTCTGGCCGCCACGGTGGCAGAGTCACTACCTGCTCGAAACATGGCATCGACCGGGCAAGAAGGATTTTAAAAATGGAAAAGTTTGCTCCCAACACAGTACCTGACCATCTGAGCCAGACCCACTTGGCGTCTAGCACGCCATCTGCCCTTGGCCATCGTGACGACCAAATGCATCTGTGTCCAGCTAGGCAGGGCCATTCCTCGGGGCACAATTGTGCTCCTTGCCGCTTGGCTTCCTGCTGGCTGCGGCCCTTCCGTTTCCTCCTTGCCTCAGGCACAGTCTGTCAATGACCGGGACTTGCAGCCCGAAGATGCTTAAATGCGATGATGGAGAAGAATACTGAGCAAGCAACTTATCACACGGAAAAGACAAACCTGGGAGATAGCAAACCTTTTCAAGCATCTTTGTACCTGGGCAGATTGTTAATAAGCCCAGTGAACGATTATTTACATTTGTTTTTATAAAATTTTATAGTAGAAAATATTGAATGCATGGGGTGATCAAAATCTAACCAAATTCAATTTCTCAAATAGTAATCATTTAGAAATATGGCATTTCTAACGGCCTATACGTCCATCGTAAAAATATTTCCTTCCCACAAGCAAATTTGAAATTCTTAGGTGTGATTCTAGAACATTTAGGAGTTAGAAAAGAAAATGTTTTGCTTCCCTCTGTCAGCTCACGGATTGATTGTCTACTGAACACGTCTTTCCTGAGGGCTCTGCTTCCCACGGAGAGCGGCTCTGCCGAGCGCTCACAGAAGGGAGCCCAGGCCCCGGGTGCGACAGCGGAGCGCAGCAGCACGGCCGCTGGCCTGACAGCCTAGACCGCCCGGATCCGGCCCGGGAGCCCCACCACGAACCTGCTGAGTGACGACCCCGTTCTGGGCTCTGACTTCCTCACCTCCACACCAAGGGCCTGAACTACTCCTCTGCCGGCTTGAATTCAGCCAAGAGGCGAGTCAACAAGAGACGCAAGCGGCTTTGACGGCCGCCGCAGATATGACTGTACTTCTCCGCCTCTGTGCTCTAGAAACAGAGTCATTTATAGAAACGCGGCTGCAGACCCACGCCACCCACGGGACGGAAGGCGAAGCGGCCACTTTATTTTCTGGCCGGACTCACTGTTTTTCTCCAGCTGTAAGGACTCTCACTCTGGTTCTGCAGGACACAGCAAATAGAACCTTCGACGGTGGACCACAGTGAAGTCTGTGGTCCTCGTGTTTGTACAGTACTTGCACACGTGGGCCGGGCCGACCCTCCTAACCGTGGCACACACGCTGTCCCTGGCCTCACACCATCCCTGGCCTTACTTTGCCGGTGAGGGCCCTGGGCGAGACAGGTGACGTCTCTAGCGCTGGACTGGACTCGGCCGGTCCCGATTCAGACCTTGAGACGTCACAGCTCATGTGGCTTCTGGGACAGCAGGTACTCCGCGCCTGATACGTGGTTAAAGTCGCAGCGGTTAGAGACCACCCGAAACCTACTGCCAGGCGCAACGAGGAGCGCGCTAGGCCGCCGCGCTGGTCTGCCGGCAGGAGGGACCGTGCTGTGCTCGGCCGCCTGGGTCTTTGGGTCCCGGGACAGGCCGGGCCGTGAAGGCCCCAGGCTGACCGCCCTGGGCTCCCAGCCCCGCTCCACCCCCGCCCCGTGAGGTTCGGAGTCACGGATCCAGGGTAACTCCCTACCACACAGGGCAATGAGGACGGAGGCGAGACCGGTGTAGACACGCCGCTGCACTCCCGGTGCCAGTTCACGGGGCCAACAGTGCCGTGTCCTGAGCCAAGCGCGTCCGCTGGGCGGACCTGGGGCTGCAAGGAGACGGGTCTCGGGGCCAAGTGGGGGACGGTGGCCTCGTGTGACTCAGGGCCCCGCACCTGGGTCTGGGCCCCTCTCCGGGGGCAGGAGCATGTCCCCAGGCGGGGCCACGGGGACATTTCGCACCAGGTATGCCAAGGACGCAAGCAGGCGCGGGCCACGAGCGGCGGCTCTACGTCAGCCAGAGAGTTTTATTTAGAGTTGACTGAAGCCCAAGCATTTTCTTGTTTAACAGGAAAGCTCCGGCCGGTGAGGCAGCGGGGGGCAGGGGCAGGGACCTCTCTGGAAGCCGAGCGAGCCGCAGCATTTGCCAACAAAACGGGGAAGGCCGAGGCCCGGAGGCCAGAGAAGCGGCCGGTGCCTGCCTTCGTCCCGGCTGCACCTGCGCATCTGTTGCCCCCCCGTTGGGCAGGAGGGGGCACCGCGCTAGTGTTTGCTTGGTGAGGAAAACAGCGGAACAGGTCTGCTGAAACACGGCCCCCACGAGGCTAAAGAGGGTGTCGGGTTCACGACAGGCCTTCCTCCCGCTCCGGACGCCTGGGGACCGAGGCCAAGGAGCCGTTTTCCCGGACTCAGCAAACCCAGAAGTCTGCCTCCCGGGCCGCTCAACAGCGGCGGGGCCCCGGCAGCGGAGCAGGACGGTCCCACGCGGGAACGGCGCGGGAGAGCTCGTCCGGTCCGATGCGGGAACGGCGCGGGAGAGCTCGTCCTGCCACCGGAGGGATCGCCAAGAATCCGTTTCTCTGGACGGGACAGAGGGCGGAGGCTGATCCGCAGAAGCTCGTGACGCCTTTAAACACGCCTGCCCCAAAGCTAGCAACTCCGCCTCGTGGAAAGGTGAACTACCCGAGTACGTGTTTCCTGGAACACTGTATGAACATGACATACACGACATTTCAAGGACATCTCTGCTTTGTAAAATGAGCGGGTGGTGGTAAGACGGCTTTGATATGGGCGAAAGCTTTCTCACTTCAGCACCTGCTCCCTGTGATAGTCTCGGGGACCAAGAGGACCACACTGCCATGTCCGAGTCACTGGAAGGCACGTCTGCGGGGGTGGCCGCGGGGTCTTGCTGGGGACGGGAGGACGGCACCGTCTGCCCCGGGAACGCCATGCCAGGGCCGTGCACTGGTCACCCGAAGGAGCCGCGTTTCCAGGTCCGGGTTAAAACTCATTCTCATGGAAACATTTCAGACTTTCTCTGAACCGTCGTAACTCGGGGATTAGGTACGAAGAGCCAACGGTTGCCAGAGCAGGGATTGGGACCGGGTGACGGGGTGGAAGGCTACAGACCTCCCGCTGGAAAGTCAGTGTGGGGAGGTGACCTGCGGCTGGTGGCGCTGCGCGGCAGATCGGGAAGCTGCTGGGAGGGTAAATCTTCCAAGTCCTGACCACAGCAGACGGTTCCTGGAACCATGGTGACAGATGTTAACTAGACTTCCTGCGAGCATCTCACAGTACACACAAACATCCAGTCATGATGCTGTGCCTCTGAAACTAAAACGTTCCATGTCAATCGTACCTCAATGAAAAATTCTTTCATAAACACACAAATACAGAGAAGCAGCGGTTCCGCGAGAGGGGGCCTGGCGCCGTCCATGCCCACAATCCAGTCCGCCGCGCGGCTCCCCAGGGCCACCGGCTTCCTCCAACTCCTCAGCCAATCACGATCCCGAGCCTAAATCTTGACGTTCCGAGTACTCACGTGTGACTTTACTCTTCACTGGAAATACTAAAAGTGATTTAAAGACCGCCAAATCCAACAAAATCTGCCTCTATGATGTTTCACGTGTTTAGAACAAAGAACGCTTTGCCATTTGCCTTTATTGGAAACTTCCTCAACGGTGGGGAAAGTATCCAGCATCTGAGAGACTGCGTGCCAGGCTGATTCCCTTACCTGGATTTCTCTCTCGGAAGCACCGTTTATAAAACCGATTATTTTAAAAGTGAACCACAGATCAAGAGTTAAGCTATTTTTTAAAAAGATTTATTTATTTATTTATTTGACACGGGGGGCGGGGAGGGAGAGAGAGAGAGAGAGATCACAAGTAGACAGAAAGGCAGGCAGAGAGAGAGGGGGAAAGCAGGCTCCCTGCCGAGCAGAGAGCCCGATGCGGGGCTCGATCCCAGGACCCTGAGATCATGACCTGAGCCGAAGGCAGAGGCTTAACCCACTGAGCCACCCAGGCGCCCCATGAGTTAAGCTATTTCTTCAAGCACAAGCCCCTAAGGGACAAAGATGGGTTCAAACCCAGCCAAGATGAGCCTCCATGCCTGTCTCTCTACCCTTACAGACACCAGAACTGTTAAATATGAAGTCCATATTAGCTAGTCAATCTTCACTCCTGTAACTTAATCTCATTATTAGCTCTACTTAAAACAGGAGCAGAAACTAGCATATGGTATTTTATATAAGTCAAGATTCTTTTAAGTCACTTTTATTGCTTTGGACTGTCATCAAGTATTCTAGTACCTATTTTCATTGAGAAAAACTTTTATTATTTGTCTAGGTAAACCTTAAATTTTAAACTTCAAGAAGATTCTTTTTTTTTTAAGATTTTATTTATTTATTTGACAGAGAGAAACACAGCGAGAGAGGAAACACAACGGAGGGAGTGGGAGAGGGAGAAGCAGGCTCCCTGCTGAGCAGGGAGGGTCCATGATAGCAGGGTCCCAGGACCCTGGTATCATGACCTGAGACCAAGGCAGAGGCCAAAAAGATTCTTAAATGTTTTTGAAGTTTTGCTGGAAAGTAAATGCCTGTTCATAGGTCCTGATATGCAAAAAATTCACATTTTAATGCATACACAACTACAATTTGCGTTTCTCTACCAAGGAGTTCTCTGTAATGGAAATTCACTGTAAAACACTGAGGGATTTCTGTCGGGCACAAATGAAGTTCTCAATGTTTGTCAAATAAAGTAAACAATCCGAAAACAACATAGCGTCTCATGGTAAATCAGGCCACGTGGGACTTCAGATGCCAGTGACCGCGGCGCTTCCTTGCGGCAGCCTCACGGAACTGACTATGGGAGGAAACAAATTCTCTCCCCGCGTACCGCTTCGAAACAGGAACCAGACTATTGCTTAGAGAGTTAGAAGTTAGTCTACACCAGAGGTCAGCAAGCCTCTGTGCGCGGGCCGGGAAGTAAGGGATCCCAGCTCGGGGGGGCTTGGAGCTCCAACGCGAAGGACTGAGCCATCGTAAAAGCAGCCGCAACACTTGAGTGAATGAACACGGGGGGCTGCGGGCCAGTGACACCTGATTGACGGACACCAAAGTCTGCGTGTTATTACGTCCGCGCATTATTTAGCAGGATTCTTCTTTTGATTTTTTTTTTTTTTTTAAGCATTTAACAGGGGCCCCTGGGTGGCTCAGTCGGTTCAGCATCCAATACTGGATGTCGGCTCAGGTCATGACCTCTGGTCGTGGGATCCAGCCCTGTGTGGGGCTCCAGTTTGGATGTGAAGTCTGCTTAAGATTCTCTCTCCCCAGGGACGCCTGGGTGGCTCAGTCGGTTAAGCCACTGCCTTTGGCTCAGGTTCTGATTCCAGGGTCCTGGGATCGACTCCTGTGTCGGGCTCCTTGCTCGGCAGGGGGCCTGCTTCTCTCTCCGCCTCTGCCTACTTGTGCGATGGCGTGTGCACACACTCTCTCTCTGACAAATAAATACAATCTTTAAAAAAAAAAAAAAATTCTCTCTCCCCCTCTCCCTCTGCCCCTCCCCTGCTTACACTCACTCTCAAAGAAAGAAAAAAAGAAAGAAAAATAAAGACTTAACAATGTAAAGCACATTCTTGGCTCACAGGCCCTGCGAGAACAGGTGGTGGGCTGATGCGGCTTGTGGTCAGTAATTCCCTAACCCCTGTTCTAAATATATACTCTGTTTGACATCTATTTGCTGGCAATTAGATACTTCTATTTCATTATTAAGAACAATAAAAAGAAGTGTGCTTTAAGGCTTTGTCTAAACAGCTGGTATACGGTTTTTAAAACAAAAACTTAAAAATTCATTGCACCCCAATTAAATCTACTGCAAGAGGAGCAAAGAGGTCAAATCTCACTTCTTTCTGGACCTCACACCTGCACAGCTCTCGGGCACAGTCGAAAACATACCTCAGTTCTACGGAGGTTTCCGGTCACAAAGCAGCAAGTGTAAGTTCACTTGGAATGTGCATTTACACGCCTCCAGTGAATGAAAGATGGAACCACATGGGGACGTGTGACAGCAAAAAGGCGTGCTCTGGAGTTCCATGACTAGACGGCCTCCATGCAGTTTAATAAGAACTATCCCAGTCATTTTAAAAAGGCCGTTTGTGGAACAGGCCAGTAATAGAAAATGTTTGTCACGTAAAACTTGAGCATTCACCTGTCTGAAAAGATGACCTGCAAACTTTAAACATCTATGTGGGATTGTTACGTGGCTATACATGATTGTAGCAAGAAACACATGTGCTATGGGCTATGACTTTGGCAATCTGGCTAATATTTAAAGACGTGCTCATGAAGCAATACCATTATTTTTATTAAAATAATGCTAATGATGCTAAATGAAACCTCTTTCCGCAGGAAACGAGTCAGGTAGCTTCCAAGTCACCCCCGCCCCAACAGAACAAAAACAAAAGCAAAACAAATCAGTCTGAGACTCACTTGAGTGTTTAATTCAAACCTATATTTGTAGTTTCTAAAATGTTGATCCACAGACCACTTTCTTGTCACACGTGTGTACCAATGAAAACAAAAGGCAGAGAATCACCCCCATCCCTGCAAAAGGAATGGCTCCTTTCCTAACGTTCTTGAAAAATATACAATGTACGGTCCTTGCGCCTCAGCACAGGTGGCGACGTAATAAATACACTGGCCGGCCCGCTGTCCTCACCGCTGTGCGGGCTCCGCCTACTACCTGTTGTACGCCCGCTCCTTTTTGGATTTCTCCAGGGCCTTGTCCATGGTCTTCTCGTTCTCCCCTCGACACTTGGGACAGTACCACTTGCCCTTGGGTTTGTGATTCAGCCCCACGCAGGAGAAATGGAACCATTCGATGGGGCACTCGTCATTGTCACAGCCGATCATCTCTCCATAGGAGACCTGATTGCACAGACAGTACGTCGGCTCGTTCGGGTCAATGGGAAGGTCCGCAGGGGACGCTTCCCGCTCGGCTTTGGCCTTGGAGCGTTTCTTCTTCTTGGAGGCTTTTGCTTTCTTCTCCTTAGGCGTTCCGGACGTGATGTCATCGTGGTCGTGATTATTGGCCGCATTCTCTCGGTTCTCGTTGTTGCGCTGTCGCCGAGACCGCTTATTATTGGTCTTCTCCGCCTGCGTGATTGTCTCGCTCTTGGACTTATCCTGGCCGGCTTTGCCGCTGTGGCCAGTGGTGTCATTGACCTCCTGATGGGCCTCAAAGAGCTCCACGTGACTGTCCACCTGCCTGGTCCGGTTCTCCACCAGCTCCACCATCTGACTCACGATCTGGATCTTCTCGTCGCCCAGCTCCTGGCTCCGAATCAGGGCTCTCTGAATGCAATGCAACACTCTCCTTTTCTGGACGCCGTCCGTCTCACGTTTGAATTTCTCATAATACTCATCCAGTTCCTTCAGGATTTCTGCAAAGGAAAAACAAGCATTACGTCCAATCTCTAAACACTACAGAGCCTTTTCTTTAAATTCTCTCGTCTATAAAAAAGTAATTGCAAAGGACAGAAATCATCAACGCAAGATTCCCCAGTATGAAGATCCTCTAACGTACAGGCCTTTTAAGCGACTGTTTTGCCCCCACTGGAAAAAATTCCTGGAAATAACACAAATACCAACACAGTTCCCATTTGGCAAAGTGCCCCTCGGAGCCGCCAAGGGACTCCGTGCACTCAAAAGCACAGGTAACGTTACTGTCAGGATTGACAACTGAAGGGAGAAGTTTAAATTAGGTGGAGTGCTGCTACCCAAACTTTTCCTTTCTATAAAACTAAGTGGTTTATGTCCTATATTTCCAGTTTTTACTCAAATATTCTTCCAACTTAAAGACCTTTATTCCCTTTATTTTAATGCACCAATGTCTATAATACCACATGAAATCAGAGAATGTGTGTAAATAGTACCTAGTGACCCAGGGCCTCTGTCTGTCAGTCACACCACGGTCATCCGACCTTGCTCCTCTGTATTACTAAAAACAAAACTGGTTTGTCACAACTTAAGTCAGACAAGCTAGCTTTGCCTTAAACCACAGGGGTCAGATTTTGCTTTTGCATTTACTGGTTAGAACAATACACATTCACATCTGTAAAAATCAACAGATTTTAAGACACAACCAAAACTAAAAAACCCTCAGTACTAAATTTAAACTTTGTACGGGGTGGGGGCAGCACCTGACTGGCTCAGTCGGTAGAACACGTGACTCCTGATCTAGGGTTTTGAGTTCAAGCCCCACAATGGGTGTAGAGATTACTTAAAAATAAAATCTTAAAACAAAAAAGTGTGTATGATTTAAAAATGTAATTTGGAAAGTGTAATTAGGGGGCGTATGGGTGGCTCAGTGGGTTGGGCCTCTGCCTTCAGCTCAGGTCATGATCTCAGGGTCCTGGCATCGAGCCCCAGGTACGGCTCTCTGCTCGGCGGGGAGCCTGCTTCCCCCACCTCTCTCTCTCTGCCTACTTGTGATCTCTCTCTCTGTCAAATAAACAAATAAAATCTTCAAAACAGAGTATAATTAGGCAATTTCTAAAGATATAAAAGTTGTTAAATAATCTTGATTGAAAGAAGGAAAATAAATATTCTTGCCAAAAACCTACTTAAATATAAACAGAAATTTCCAGAGTTATTTTCCCCAAAGAGTAACAAATCTAAACAGTATCAGGGGCGCCCGCCTGCCTTAGTCAGAAAATCATGCACCTCTTCTTCTTGGGGTTCTGAGTTCGAGTGCCACGAGTTTGGTGTAGAGATTACTAAAAAAAAGAAATGAATAAATAGTATCAGATTTTTCTCCTGAAACCATTTGCAGTCTCTTAAAATTAGGCAATTCTATTCTCCATCGAGGAAGTGTGGGAGGCAGGATGTATAAAATGTAACCCTCATCCCTTTCAGATCTTTAGGTAGTTATAAGACATAAACCTAATACTGGAATAAACACATGAACACAGACCAACACTGAAGGTTACCTAAATGTATGTGTTATTTTCCAGGCTATCTTCTTAAACTAAAGACGGTTCTGAAGATACTTCCTAGAAGAACAATGTAGACCATCTACCACCCCCAGAAAGGAGGAATGCCACAGTCCCAGTGTCTGGGAGTAATTAATTCTGAAAATAAATAGGCTCAACTTATCTATGTTCTGTTTTTCATAGATGTTAAAATGTGAGTTTCTGCTATTTATTTCTAAGGTAATTGCATACTGCAAAGCTATTCTTTGGTTTAACTGGTAACCAAACCTACAAAGCCAATGCTAGCCTTTCACAGAAAAAAATTTACTGTTAACATCAAATTCAGTAACCGGTCTTTACATCACAAGCAAGCTTACAGCCACGTGAAGCCTCGCATGTGGAAAAGAAACAAAAGCCACACCACGAAATTACCAGCGAGTGACCGTGTCACCTGCACAACGGCACGTCTCTCTCACACGCCCCAGCGGAGTCCGCCGTCCACAGAGCCGCCGCCGCCCGCACGGACCCGCGCCCGCCTGGCGAACCAGGCCGGAGCCCCGCCGGACTCCTCCGGCTCCGCGGCCCCGCCGGCTGCTGACCACCACCTGACAACGCTCCACACCGCGTCACGGCAGGGAAGCCACGGCCGCCACGGAATGGGCCTCCAGCAAAACTCGTCTGGCCGGCCCACCGGCTAGACCCGGACTCGCCCTTCACACGAAGGCCGCCCGGACGTGCGTTAAGACGCGGATGTCCGCGGCGGGGCGGGGGTCCCGACGACACCTGAGCCACCGCGGCCGCGCCTCGGAACGCAGGCACGACCCCGAGTGCCACCTGCCGTGGCCGACTGACTCTCACCGTCCTTCCGAACCATCTCCGACCGGTGCAGACTGAGGAAAGGCCGCTGGCCACGTCCGGCCTCCGGCGCAGGTCGCGGGCACCGAAGCGGCGGGTGCGGCACCTGCCCGCGAGCGTCCCCGCAGCTCCCCCGCCGGCCGGCGGCGCCGCAGCGGGAGGTCCGCAGCGGGAGGTCCGCAGCGGGAGGTCCGCAGCGGGGGGCCGCCCCGCGGGACGCCGGCCCCGAAACAGCAACACAGTCAGCGCGCGGGGCGCCGCCGGCGAGCTCGAGTCCTCGCGTCTTCGCTCCGCGGAGTCGCTGCCCGGCTCGGCGCCCTCGCGGCCCGCTCGACCCCGCCAGGCACCCGCCCGGGGCCACTCAGGCTTGCCCCGCTCCGCGCGGCCGCATCCACGGGCCATCGGCGGGGCCGCCTGCCGGTCCGTGCGGCCTGAGCCGCGTCCTCTGCAGCTCCGGAACCAGCGCTCGCCAACCCCGCTCCGGCCGCCGGCGCCGCCATGGCTCCGCGGCCGGAAGTGACCGGGCTCGGGCCCCTGAGGGGCAGGGGCGGGGCCGGGCCCTCAGCCAATGGGGAGGCGGCCAGCGGGCGTCGCGCCCCGCCCCGAGAGCCGCCGCTTCTGGGGCTCGCCGGGCCGTAGGGCGGAGGCCAAGCGGGACGCCAATCACAGCCCAGGATCCCGACCACGGCCCGCCCCTGCAGCGCCAACGGCCAATCCGAGGCCGGAGGCCGGGCGACCCGAAGACATTCAAATCAACTCGACCTCCTCCTCCTCCCCGCCCCTCCAGAGAAACAAGGAGGCAGCGGAAACGAGACCCGTGCCAGTCACTGCGCAAAGCCCACCCTTATCCGGCTCAGCAGCCAATAGCTCAGCAGCGGACTGATAAGGACATTCCATGGGGGACGCCGAGACCAATCACAAGGAGGCCAAAGCGGGACGTTCGCAATATGCTAATAAGACCCCTATAAAAGTCGCTGCGAAGCCCCGACTCGGCTAGAGCGCGCAGGGGCGCCATGCCGCGGGTCCTCTCCGTGCGCTCGGGGCGGGCGGCCGCTTCCCACCTCCCCCCGCTTCCGTTTCCCTGCTGCGCAGCCCTGTAAACATTAGTAAACTCCGAGCGACGATCCGCGTCCCGTACACAGCCCCCCGCGCCGCGCCGTGCCTGGCCTGGCAGGAAAGTTTCCCCAACAGCCAACAATTCCCAGCGGATACGAACCCTCCGCCTCTCTCCGGAACTCCGGGCAGCCGGGGCTGCAGAGAACGACCCACAGGTCCTCTTCCCTGCCATGTTCCTCTGCGAGCCGACGAGCTTTGCCCGCGCCCCCGAGCACAGCAGATGGGCGACTTCCTCGACCCATCCTCCTTCCCCTTCCCTACCCTCCCCTTCCCCGCCGCACGCACGGAATAAAGCCCTCGCCCTGCGCGAACTACACCCGGCCGCGCCGCCCCTCACTCGCGGTCCAGCTCCACGGGAGGCCCGGGGGGCCCGGCGGGGGCGGCGGCGACCCGGGCCGCACGGCGCGGAGTGCCGACCCCGGACTTTATATAACACTCAGATTCGGGACTGGGTGGGGGTGGCTCTGGGGATGGCGAGCAGAGCCGGGGACCCGCCGCCCGCAGCGCCCTCCCAGCAGCCCTGCGCGCAGCCCCGTCGCTGCGCCCCTCAGCCCCAGCGACCGCGGCGCATCCCTCCCTCGGCGCCCTAGCCTGCGCCCCCTGCGCCCCCTCCCCCGCAGCACCCCGCCTCGTCACTTCACTACAAAGAGCGCTTTGCTCGCGCAGCCTGGCATGGAGACCTCCCGTTCCTCCTTCCTCCTCCGTGTCCGGGCTTCGCGCACAAGGACCTTGGCGAATCAAAGACGCTCCAGACCTTTTGTTCCTGCCCGGCCAGGGCCGCCGCCGCGGGCCCGCAGCTCCTCCGGGCGGGGAACAGGACGGCCCCGGGGCCCGGCGGCGCGCCGCGACCGGCGGGGATGGAGCGGCCGCCCCCGCCCATCCCTCCCGCTGTACCTTGGTATTTCGCGTCGATCTCCCGCATCAGCGAGACGCTTCTCTGCAGGTCGAAAGGCAGAGACTCGATGGAGTCCAGGTAGTCCTCCACATAGTTCACCAGGTGGATCTGCTCCCCGTTGGCAGGGCTCAACATGGTTCACCGAGGTCCCCGGCGACTCGGCGCGGCTTTCCGCTTCCTCCAGCCCCCGCCCCCTCGGAGCCCAGCGCTGCAAAATGCAAAGCTCCCGCCCGCCGGCGCCCCCCCTCCGGCCGGCCCCGCGCCGCTACATCTGCGAGCCGCGCCGCCTGGGCCCGGGGACCCGGCGCCTGGCGGGCCCGGCCGGCGCTCGGCGGCCTCGGGCGCGGGGCGGGCGCGGGCGGCGCGTGCGGGCGCGCACCCCGGCGCAAGGGCCGGGGCCGGGGCCGAGCGAGCGCGGGAAGGGGCGCGCGCCGCCCGCCGCGCCGCACTTGTCCAACGTGGAGAACCCAAATACCAGTTTCAAACACTTGGGAAACATTCGGCCCCCCGCACCGCGCATGCGCCCCGCCCCCCCACCGCCCCCTCCCCGCGGGCCCCGCCCCCGCCGCATCACGCCCCTCACCGGCCCGGCAGCGCGGGGGTGTGGCTTTGTCTGTCACTTTGGCTGGGGAGGGGGTCGCGGGGACAGGGGGCGGCGGGCGAAGCGCGAACTTTACTAAGAGTTTCGCACTTGGAAGCAGAGCCTGTCGGGCGGGAATGCAGGACCGTCCGGGAACGTGGGGAGCAGCCGGCCCTGCCGAAGACCCGGTCGGAACCGACTCAGCCGTGGGACGGCCGCCGCCGAGGCCATCGCTCGCCCGAGGCGCTACCTCCCTAACAACACCCACCCCTCACTCTCCAGAGCCCCGCCGCAGAGCGGGGCATAAGTAAGGCCCGAAAGAGACTGGCAACAGCGAGACCCAATCCGCTTGCCGCCCTCACCTCAGTCGGCCAGTCAAGATGAAGGGGAGGCGGGGCGACTACGGATAACTCCTCCCAGGCTCCGAGTACGAGAAACCCGCGTCCTGAGGGGGGCGGAGAGAGAGGGCGGGCCGTGCAGCGCGGAAGTGGTGGCGCATGCGCACTTGCAAGGCCAGGGCGGCCCCCGGCCCGGGAGGGAGGAGACCTACCATTAGGCTGCCGGACCACCGGTCCCAGCAACCTCAGCGGCTCGCGCGCCTGCGCGGTCCTCACCGCCTTCCCTTTGTGTCGCCGGCCGGAGCCCGGTTCAGAGCGGCTCGCAGACAAAGGGGCCCGAGAGTGGAGCTGCTTTCCGGACTGGGCTCCCGCAGAGGGCGGGGATCCCGACCCCCTCCCGACTCTGCCCTAGATCCACTCTCATTCGAAAGACCCCCCCCAAAGCAGGGTGCGGCAGACGTCCGGTCCCGGGAGTGCGGGACCCCTCCCCGTACCGTCTCGGCCCTCCCCCTCCCCCACGGCCTTTCTCCCCGCCCTCAGCTCCCGGACTCGGGCTTTCTGAAAAGCCCGGCACAGAGGTCCCAGTTGCCTAGGCGACGGGCCCGCGCACCGGCCCGCCGCTTCCGGCCGAGGCCCCGCCCCGTGGGCGTGGTCCGCTCCGCCTTTGTCCGGCGGGCTCGGGCCTGCTCTGCCCGGACTCCGCCCGGCCGGCCGGGGCGCGCGGCTGTGCGGTGCTGCTCGCGGCGGCCCTGGCCCCGGGAGGTCGGTCGGGGGGTCCTGTCGCGGCCTCTGCCGGGGGAGCCGGCTCCGCGGCGCCTGCCCGCTTCGCCCCGGCGGAGCGGGTGCCCCGAGGCGTGCGGGGCGCGGGTCCGCGGACTGCGAGCCCCAGGCCGCGGCCGGTGTTTAAAGTTGTCCGTTAGGGGCTCCCTGGCTGGCTCGCTCGGCGGAGCCCCCGCTCGAGTCGGGGTTGGGAGGCCCCGCCCCCCCGTGAGTGCAGAGATTACGTAAATCTTTAAATAAAAGGTAAATCCGTAAAGAGAAGCAAAGGGGCCGCGAGTGAGCCGGTAGTAGTTCCGACCGCCCCGACGTCTGCAGGGTGGGCGGTGCTCGGGGGCGCGCGGGGCGGTCGGACGCCGGAGGGCGCAGGCCCCGGCCCGGAGCTGTTTTGTCTTCCAGCGGGTGGTTCCCGGTCCGGCGGACGCGAAGGACGACCGGTGGTACGACCGACGGGGGCCCTTCGGATAGGTCCGGGCTTCCCCGTGAGACCCTTGCTCCCTTCCCGCGGCGGGACGTCCACTGTGCTGTCGCGAGGACGGTCCATGTACTTTGCGACTCGCGCTTCTCGCGGTCTGCGCCCCGCTGGAAGCACATGGGGGCTGAAAGTTCATCTCCCACGACAGAATCTACCGGCCACTGGTCTGCAGGAGAGCCTCGAGTACTGCGCCTTGTGGCCACGGAGACCTTGCACGGAATCCAGAGACACCGGTGAAAAGAAGAAGAAGAAGACCTCCCTTTCTCCGAGAGCATATAAATAATGTCAAAGTTCCAGAGCAAGAAAGAGAGCGGTCCTTTGGACCCTTGCATGTGTCGGCTGTAGAACGAGTAGGGTTTGAACGTCAGAATAAAGGTTAGAAGGAACTTACCCCTTCCAACCAAAACCAAGCCGGTTTGAACTAGGTTATCTTTTTTAAAAATCATGATGCTATCTGAATAATGATTCCTTTCATGTCGTCATGGACTCCACAGACACAGAAACAAAGGGTTATCTTAATCATTCAACGAGAAATAGTTCAGGAGTGCCTACCAGGTGCTCGCTACCGTTCACCAACTGGGGATGCAGCAGTGACTGAGGCGCTTACATTGTGTAAGACAGTTCACCTTGGGGGCTAAAAGGTCAGAAGATACTGTATGGGTTAGCTTTACAGAGTTATTAAAATACATATCGATGACTTCAGTTTTCTGAACAAGATCAGAACACCAAGAGCTAAAACGTAACTATGACTGTGCAATTTAAATATATTACTAAGGAAAAGTGTTTAATTTTGAAGATACATTCAATTACCTTGGTTGTTTCAGTTCTGCTCTTTGGAGCGTGTTGCAAAGAGGGATACTAAATTTTTCTGAGTTATATTTCTAGTTTAACAGGTGATACTCAAAGCCATGGGAGTAAAATATAAGAGGTGAACAAAATATTTTATGTTTTGAGGTGCTTAAAAAATAAAAAAAAGAAACGCTAACATATTTCTCTCACACTTGAAATACCTTAAACAGTAGGCTACCTTATCTACTCTACTTTGAATTTGCAAGATTTGGCCTTGAAAGAAAACGTATTACTGAGAACTGCATTTTTGGTTGTTGTCATTAAGGACTAGGAAATGGCATTCTAGATACTTTGGAATCATTAGTTTTATTTTATTTATTTTTTAAAAATTTTAAAAGATTTTATTTATTTATTTGACAGAGACAGTGAGAGAGAGGACACAACCAAGGGCAGTGGGAGAGGGAGAAGCAGGTTTCCCGTTGAGCAGGGCTCCATTCCAGGACTCTGGGATCATGACCTGAGCTGAAGTCAGACGGTTAGCGACAGAGCCACCCAGGCGCCCCTGGAATCATTAATTTTAATACACTTCTTTGTTTTGGCCTGGACTGGGGAGGAGTCACTTCAAAGGAACAGGATTTTCTTTTGGGGAATATATTTGCTAATAAATGTTCCCAGTCATTTTTACTTTACCTTAGTATTCAACGTGCAAAACGAATCATATTTTTCAATTAGCAATAACCACTCCTCAGATAAACCTCATGGGCTACGATACTGCCACTGCGCAAAGCTAGGAATCATATTTTTAATCACCATTATATAGAGGATTATGTTTATCATTGTCTGATGATTTCAGAAAGACTTAATTGAGTAAAGTAGAATGGCTGCCAAAAACGGCTGAACACCTTACACAACTGGTTTTCTGAAAACAGAAGATACCATTGTTAATTTAAAAGTCATGAATTTTCTAGGGCCAATTCCAGCATGCCAGCCGTCCAGATTCATGTGCAGGATTTGGTCTTCCCTGTTACTAAATGTGTTTTCAAAACTTCTAGCCCTTGCCTTGAATTCTGTGTGTTGACATAGATTGCCTTTTGTTCATTTGCTTGTTTTACTAGCACATCTGGTATCTGGACCAGAGCTTTCTCCACGTGGAAGTTTTCTTCCACATGCACAACAGGTGGATTTCATCACAGATTAATTCAGCAGCTCTTTTCTGAAGGTAGTGCTGGAACAGTGAGGGAGTTCCAAAGAATTCACAATCTAAAGTACTGGGGAGAGAAGTACATACAGTGTACTAGACACAGGAGATACTTACGACATAACCAAGATCGGGATGCAGACAGGTAGTGATGGGGGGAGCGTGTGCTTAGCACTGATGGAGAATTCTAATTCTGAACAAGAGGTTCTGACATTTTAGCTTTATGCCTTAGAACATAGTTTACATTAGACTACAATTTACCTTGAAACAATTGCAGAATTGGACTCCAGGGATTTTGAAAGAAAAAAAATAAAAAAATTAAGTGTTCTAGGAACATACTGGTTTGTCTCTGCTTGAGCACTTGCCTTCCAATAGGGTGACCAAAACAAACCAAAAAAAAAAAAAAAAAAAAGAACTGAGGAACCTCCCTGCGGTTTTGAGGAATGCAGAAATAAAGGGGACTTCTTCCATCCTTCCTTTCTTCCTCCCTCCCCCCTTCCCACCCTCCTTCCTAGCTTCCTCCATTCCTTCCTTCTTTCCTTCAACACGGTTTTGCAAGGTATCAGTAGGGCACTTTTGTCAAGATAATTTGAAAGAAACTTCAAGTGAATCCGCCTTTAAAAATCCCACTGAAACCGCAATTCGGATTGTTTTTGTTCTCAAGAGAGGAGATGATATAGAAGGTTTAACCTTAATGAATCCCAAGTAGACACTTCTATTACACGTACTTGATGAATGGGTGGTTTCCTAGCTTGGGTCTTGCATCCGGAGACAGTGCTGTCTCGGGGTGCAAGTGAACCTTGTGCTAAGTGGAGACGTCCTGTACGTGCGCAGGAGGGCAGATGCGCCTGGCTCGTGCTGGAGAGAGAACGTGCTGTGTCAGGGTGCACACGTGCTGCGTGTGGACTGGGGTGCAGATGTGCCGCGTTAGGGTGCAGACTCGCTGTGTCGGGGTGCGGACGTGTGCACCCGGGTGCACGTGCGCCGCGTCGGGGTGCGGACGTGTGCACCGGGGTGCACGTGCGCCGCGTCGGGGTGCGGACGTGTGCACCGGGGTGCACGTGCGCCGCGTCGGGGTGCGGACGTGTGCACCGGGGTGCACGTGCGCCGCGTCGGGGTGCGGACGTGTGCACCCGGGTGCACGTGCGCCGCGTCGGGGTGCGGACGTGTGTACCGGGGTGCACGTGCGCCGCGTCGCGGTGCGGACGTGTGTACCCGGGTGCACGTGCGCCGCGTCGGGGTGCGGACGTGTGTACCGGGTGCACGTGCGCCGCGTCGGGGTGCGGACGTGTGTACCGGGGTGCACGTGCGCCGCGTCGCGGTGCGGACGTGTGCACCCGGGTGCACGTGCGCCGCGTCGGGGTGCGGACGTGTGCACCCGGGTGCACGTGCGCCGCGTCGGGGTGCGGACGTGTGCACCCGGGTGCACGTGCGCCGCGTCGGGGTGCGGACGTGTGTACCGGGGTGCACGTGCGCCGCGTCGCGGTGCGGACGTGTGTACCCGGGTGCACGTGCGCCGCGTCGGGGTGCGGACGTGTGTACCGGGTGCACGTGCGCCGCGTCGCGGTGCGGACGTGTGTACCGGGTGCACGTGCGCCGCGTCGGGGTGCGGACGTGTGTACCGGGTGCACGTGCGCCGCGTCGGGGTGCGGACGTGTGTACCGGGTGCACGTGCGCCGCGTCGGGGTGCGGACGTGTGTACCGGGTGCACGTGCGCCGCGTCGGGGTGCGGACGTGTGTACCGGGTGCACGTGCGCCGCGTCGGGGTGCGGACGTGTGTACCGGGTGCACGTGCGCCGCGTCGGGGTGCGGACGTGTGTACCGGGTGCACGTGCGCCGCGTCGGGGTGCGGACGTGTGTACCGGGGTGCACGTGCGCTGCGTCGGGGTGCGGACGTGTGTACCCGGGCGTCGGGGTGCGGACGTGCCGTGTGCACGCTGGGGCGCTAACGTGCTGTGCTGGGGCGCACATGTGCCCTGTGGGTGCGCGGGGGTGAGACGCGCTTCCCGAGCAGGCGAGGAACCGGTGGCGGGTGCCCGCACGGTGAACCCCGGCGGTCGGCGGCCCCCCGCTCCCCGGCCAGAGGTGGGAACCCTCCCGGACTCGCCCGCGTCAGCACACACCCCCCCACGACGTCCGAGGACCAGAAGGCCCCGTCCTCGCGGAGAGAAGGAACACCTCCCTCTACCGCCTAGGGCGCCCCGCCCCGGCCGCGCAGAACTCTCCCCGGCCCCCAGGGCCGCAGCCCAGCGGCCGCCCTACCGGCTGGAGGAGGTACAGCCGCCGCTTCCCGACCGCCTCTTCCGAGGTTGGAGGGACCACGTCCATCATCTTCCGGAATGGGCGGGACCGACCGGATCCCCTTCCGGGATGGGCGTGGCGAGACCAGATCCTCTTCCGGGTTGGGCGGGGCCTGGGCGTCCGCCGTTTGGGGATGGACAGATCCTTGGAGGCCCTTTCCGGGTTGGGCGGGGCGTTGTCTGGAACTGGCCCGGAGTGGGCGGATCTGGACGCACTCTTCCGGGTGGGCGGGTCCAGGGCGAGCCCCGCCCGGAGTGGGCGTGGCGAGCCTCCGCGGCTGCTCGCCGGCCGGCCATGCTACGGACGCGCGGGGCGGGTGTGGGCCCCCAGCTCCTGCGGGCCGCATGGGGCCGGGGGGCCGGACAGGGGCCTGCACGGGAGGCGTCGGGGGCACGCGGGCAGGGCTGGCTGCAGCCGGCGGGCCACGACACGGGCGTCAAGGTGTACAACAGCCTCACCCGGAGGAAAGACCCCTTGATCGTGAGCAGCGCGGACGCCGCCTCCTGGTAGCCGCCCGGGATTGGGGGAGCGGGTGCCGGGACGTGGGGCGGGGGGGTGTGCCCCCGGCGTTTTCGGGGGCCGTAGCGCTGCAATGAAAGGGTTTCAGGTGGGGGGCACTTAGTAAGTACAGAACCGCGGACGCACAGGCGGAGATGCTGCCCCGCATACGGGGCAGGCTTTGGCTACGGACTCCCCAAAAGTGGCCGCTGGACGATTTTTTTAAGGGCACGGTTATATGATCACCCTAACCGAGAATGTGCTGTCTCTTCCTGCAAATACGTTCACGTGGTGGACTGTAACCTTGTTCCTAGGTACAGCTGTGGGCCGACTGTCTACGATCACGCACACCTGGGCCATGCTTGGTGAGTTCCGAATTTGACTTTTCACACTTCAAGGGATGCTGTTTTGGGAAAGAAAGAGCCTCTGCAGGTTTTTTCCATCTCTCAAGGGCAACTTAAGAATACCGGATAACTCACCACATTCCAGGTGTCGTGGGAGGCCTGTTGTCCCATTTGGCTTTCCTCGTCCACTGGAAGCCCGTCCACCCATTTCACAGGGGGGCCGTGAGAAGCGGTGATAAATGGCCTGTTCTGGAATTCCGTGCTTCTTGGTGGGCTTAGTGGCACGAGGTCAGGAGTTGGTGAGAAGTTCCTTCTGCCACCTGCTATGCATTTTCTTTCCAACCTAAAAAAAAGCCCTTTTATTCCTTTGAGTCCTGGTTTCTTCATCTCTGAGACGGGTTGAATAGTATCCATCTGTTTGAATTTTCACAATTTTACGAAGAAACGCTGGTAAAGTGCGGTTCCACAGTCCCTAAGGCGCGCTGTGGTGGGGGCTGAGCGGTTGTTGGGGACCAATAACTCACCCGAAGCCACACGTTCCGGGACCAGCAGAGCCCGGTGTGTCGCATCTCCCGCTGCTCGCGTTCTCAACCGCGTCACCATCCACGGAACTGCCTCCCATCTTTGTCAAAATGACACTTTTCCTAGTATTTTGGATGTTCTCTTGTTCATTTCTTAAACTCATGTTTCAAATTAGACTAAAAGTCAAAAGCTACCTTAGCTCATTACACTTCTTACAAAACCCTGCATCATCCAGGAAGACTGGCGTGTTCTTTGTGTTTTGTTAAAACAATCAGTGGCCAACTTACCACTAACTTTAAAAAGGATGTTTTGACCTCTTTACTGAAGCGTAAAATATGTTGGGGAAGGATTGCAAAGACGGAAAGAAATCGCAGTCTTCTATAGAGCCAGTGGATAAAGTCTGTGAGGGCAGGTGAGGTTGGTTTGCTGCGAGCAGTCAGGTGGCCCGTCAGGCCCGTCCCCCTTCGGAAGAGGGAGCAGTCCCTCCCTTGATGGCGTCATTCCAAAGGGATGGCTCTCAGGTCCTTGAGACGTTCCAGGGCTGTGGGACTCGGGAGAGGCTTCCGTAGCCATTAAAGCCATTTACATATATTTTAAGACTGATGATTTGCTGAAGGAAGGGGCAGTTGGGGAAGGTCTGCTTCCTTATTTTCAGCTTATTTTTGGCCTCTGGTTCTAGTCGGTATCTGCCCTCACGAGTACAGAGAGGAGTATAGATGTTAAGGGTACTTGCATTTGAATGAATGTTCCTGGGTCGTAGGCAGAGAGGCCTTAGCATCACCCCAGTAGCCGGAGTGTCCCCTTCGTCACTGTCGCCCCCCGCCCCCTCAAGGGTAACCGGTTATCCTCTCTGGAAGGTGGACTGTGCAATAGAGCCCATTCCTCAGGAGTCGTTCAGGACACTCCTGCGTGGTGGGAAACCCAAGAACCTCAAGATTCAGAAGAAGCCGCGAGCTCGTGGGGGCAGGGAAGCTTACGCGCGGCTCCGCTGCTCCTCGGGTAAAGTCCAAATCCTCAGGACATCTCTCCGGTTCTAGAAATCTGTCCTGACGTACTGTCCAGGTTCATGTCTCCCCACCTGCTTCCCCAGGTAGCACACGGGCCTCTGTTTTAAAAAGACAGATAGTTGGGGTGCCTGGCTGGCTCTGTAGAGCATGCAGTTCAACCTGAGGGTCATGAGTTCAAGACCCACCCTGTGCCCAGAGCTTACTTTGGGGGTGGCGGGGGGAAGACATATACTTAACGGACACAGGACTTGCTCTGTTCTAAATGCTTTACAAGCACCAGCCAGTGTGGTTCTCCTAGGGACACCGGGTGGTGGTGCTGTTCTCCCCCAGGGGACCCTGCCGGCCAGGGGCTGACCTAGTGCACTGGTAAACCACTCCTGGGGTCCGGGGGGCAAATGCAGGGCATAGTCATGACCGTGGTGACCACAGCTCCTGCCTGTACGAGTTGGTGCTGCACAGGCACCGGGATGGTGTTCAGCAACCCCTTGGCATCATGGGATTCTGCCCAATTTATAAACAAGCAGATCGAGGCTTCAAATGATCCAATATCGTGGCAAGGAGTTTCCAACCTTGCTTGGTCACTGGAGCTGTGTTTGGGGAGGGGCAGTATGGGCCGCAGATGGGGTACAATGACAGGGCCCATGTTTGAGTTACAGAGGCTGTGTGGGTGACAGATGATCACGAGATTTGCCGACCCTGAGTTTTAGGGTTGCTTTTATGGGAAACCAGACTCTGGACATTTTATTTTATTTTGATTTGATTTTTTGGTTTTTGGGACATTTTAAATGGCTCTTGAGCCCTTCTGGTTTTACACGTCTGAGCTGCCCCGGTGTGGCCTGCTGATAAGCTTGTGGTTTTTTTTTGTTTGTTTTAAGATTTTATTTATTTGAGAGAGAGCATGCACAAGTAGCGGGGAGGAGTAGAGAGAGAGGGAGAAGCAGACTCCCCACTGAGCAGGGAGCCTGAATGCGGACTCGATCCCAGGACCCGAGGATCACGACCTGAACTGAGGGTAGACGCTGCACCTACTGAGACCCCTGGGTGCCCCGAGCTGGTGTGTTAATATCCCACAACAGTGCACACGTTTCTCAGGAGAACAGCTTTAACGGTGTCTTGCTGGGCTGTCCCTCCTGTGTTGCCGTAGTGAAGCACTCCAGTTATCAGAACATAAACAAGGACGGTGACAGCTCCCAGGTGAGATTGTATTACCGGTGAATTGTTCTACAATTAAATGGTGTAGACTCACTTAGCAGCCTGGCATTAAGCATGCTCACTGTGCTGACGCCGAGGCCCTGCCTTTGTTGATTTCTGGAGGCCCTGGGGGAGCCCTGCGTGGGCCGGCCAGGGGAAGGCTTTGCCTCTTCCTAGCTGTGCGGGACCCCGAGCTCTGTCGCCCACCTGAAGTTTGGGGCGGCCTGTTAAAACGCAGGGCATTCGTTTTCCGAGATCCCACTGGTGACTTTGTGCTCTAAAGACGCGCTGACGTTTCTTCTCTCGCAGCTCGTACGTTAGATTTGATATCATCCGAAGGATCCTCACCAGGGTTTTTGGTTGCAACATCGTCATGGTGATGGGAATCACGGATGTGGACGATAAAATAATCCACAGGGCCGCCGAGGTAAGCGCGGAGGAGGTGATTGTCCCGTCTCTGGGTGGGTGAGTGTGCCCACGGCCCGGTGACAGCCCACGGCCCGGTGACAGCTCCCTCTAGCTGCTCCACCAGTGGGTCCTGCTTCTCTCCATCCGCACGTGGCTCGGCGAGGGCACGCTGACAGGTGATCAGGGATCTCTCTGCCCTGGTGAAGGGCACCACAGCCTCTGATGCCCTGTCTCCTGCTCGAGCCTCATCCCTCCCCAGTCCGGCGGCTCCAGGCGTCCTGCGCACAGGGAAGGGGGAGGGCCGCTTCGGGGCTGGGGAAACTTAGGTCGTGGGGGCTTCTGCTTTCGCCTCTTTGTGCACAGAGCCCTTCTCTTGTAACCCGTGCATCATTTAGGGGAAGCTTTGGGGGGAAAGTTTGAACTGAGGGGTTAAGTTAAATGTAGATAAACTTTTAAGTCTACTTTCTGGTTTTTATAATTAGCAACTTTAACAATTGTCTCTGAAGATCTGCATATGATTGTTAAATGATCCAATCTATGCAAAAAACTACACCGAGTGCTTTATGTTCCTGTTATTTTAGAGGATGTATGTACTAAAAACTCCATGTACTATTTTTTTTTAGGAAACCAGTCTATATTTCATAATGTTTTATAGTCTGCTTTTTTCACTTAGTATATTTTGAGTGTTTTTTTCATGTTCTTAAATATTCTTGAACGTTTTTAAATGGCCGTATAGCATTTCATCGCACGGAGATGCCCTAATTTACTGTTCTTATTTTTGGGCTCTTGAGTTACTTCCACATTCTGCTTTCTCTCAGATTTATCTTCTAGAATCCATGTGTGCCTGTTTCCTACCAATTTGCCTTTTTTTTTTTTTTAATTTGTTTAAGTAATCTCTGCACCCAACCTGGGGCTCGAACTCACAACCCTGTGATCAAGCATCGCCTGCTCCCAGACTGAGCCAGCCAGGCGCCCCCTAATTTGCCTTTTTAACAGCTAGATAGCATTCGCCATGGGGCTGCCCAGCAGTCCCCCATCGTTGGCTGTGTTGTTTATAGCTGTTAGAAGTAGGGCTACTGTGAAGATCTTTTTTTTTCCATTCTGTCTTGTTTCGATGAATACTTTTCCCAAAGTGGAGTTACTGGTTCAAGGAGGAATGGCTTATTTCATAAGGTTTTTCTTCTCGGAGTCAGGTGGTTTAGAGAGTGTTTGCTGGCGGCCCCAGACCCAGTGGGGTTTCCCGGGTCTGTCTTATCCAAACAGCGAGCCACTGCGTCATGCTCCCTTACAGAAGACTCCGTTTCCTTTCCCAGTACTGTCCCCGAGCGCGTGTGGAAACGTCCCGGGTCAGGCCTGTGCCTGGCTTCGTGCTGAGAAGGGAGCGGAAGACCAGCCCTGGCCTCGTGGGCCTTGTGTCCGGGGAGGCAGCCGCGCCCACAGAGAGACGCTCCGTGTGCGACACAGTTCATTTTGTGAGCCCAGCAAGGGCGTGGAGGCGGACCGTCACACCTCCGTGGAAGGCAGAAGTTTCCCCCCGGAGGAGGTTGGCCCAGAATTAGCGCGAGCCGAGGACGGGTGGTGAGGACGGAGGGCGGGAGGGCCATATGGGCCGAGGGGCCACGGGAGGGCCTGTGAGGAAACCCTGCGTCCTGCTCCCCTGGGCCACGGGGGCCTGGCAGGTGAGGCTGCCGAGGTGGGGCGGCTGGGCTGGAGGACCTACTGGGGACTTGCGCTTTGTCCTATAGACTCTTGGGGCGCTCTGGCCGGGCTCAGCTCAGTCCCGTGGAGATCACTCGGGTTGGGGAGGACACAGCCGGAGACGGGGCCCAGGGCCAGGGCTGGTGGGCGCTCTGGCCCGGAGAGAGAGTTAGTGTGAGGTACATAAGGAAACACAGACTTGGATACAGAAATCTGGAGCTTGGTCAGCTCAGGGCCCTGGTATCATAGGGCTGTGTTTGGACTTTGCCCCAGTTCTGGGCACAGAGCGCCTGAAGCCCGCGGAATCTGAGAGGGCGGCTTCTGCGCGCTCGTGAGATCACGGCGGGGCCCCTCGTGAGCTTCGGGATGGGGGCTGGGGTCCCAGAGACCCAGCCCCTGCGAGAGCTGGGGACTTTCACCCCCACCCCTGGCATCGAGCCGATTGCTGGTGACCAGGGATTTTTAATCTCCTGTCCCAAGTCATGAAGCCTCCGTGCTCGCTTCGGCAGCACATATACCAAGTCACGAAGCCTCCATAAACACCCCCAAAACGTGGGGGCTCAGTGCTTCCGGCTGGTGAACACAGGTGGGTACTGGGAGCGTCTGGGAGCTCCACCCCTCGCCCCGTGCATCCTCTGAGTCGTGTCTTTCATCATAAACTTGGGGTGTAAGGGGACTGCTTTCCTAAGTTCTGTGACTCGGATCAGACCCCCAAACTCAGACTCTGTGGCAGGAGTTTGAGTGGCCGGAGGACCCCATGGCAGCTGGTGTCTGGAGGAGGCAGTCCTGTGGGGTCTGCACTGACTCAGGGAGCTTGTGGCAGAACAGGGTTGAGTCGTGGACACTCAGCTGCAGCCGGGGAACCGGGGAAGTGGCCGGAGTCGGAAGTGGCACCGCAGGTTCGGCGTCAGAAGACGCCGCAGTGCTTAGTCCTCGCCCTTGGGGAACCGAGATGATGCACCTGGGTCCCTGCACCTGATGCGTCGGGCTCCGCTGTGAATCTTCCAACCCCAAGGTGGCCGTGGGAGCTGCAAGGCCTGCTGGGAGGCTGGGGGCGTGGCTGGCGGGCAAGGAAAGGGGGCGGGCTGAGGGCCGGATGCGGGTGCAGTGCGCCAAGCGGGTGAGGATGGGTCCCGACTTCAGGAAGGGGGCCGGGGCAAAGGCAGCAAGAACGTACTCATGATGCACAGATGCCTCGAGGAGGTGGTGCTGGCCACTTTCAAGAGTGGTGTCGTGCCCGGCCCGCGAGCAGGCTGGTGGAGTCGGCCGGAGGAGTCTCTGCGTTGAGAAGCTTAAGGCTGACACCCGAAGATTTCTCTGCTCCTCACATGGCAAGACGCTAACCAGAGAGTAGTTGTTCTCGAAATACCTCCTAAAGAAGGTACAGTGTGCACCTGAAACATGGTTACGAAGCATCTCTTTGCTTCTGAGTATCCAGCAAAAAGGCTGTTTTTTATCTAATGCAGACTTTTTAAGTGATGGCCATACTCTTCATGCCAGCTGTCCAGCACTTGCTTTTACACTATCTTTTACTACTATCACTCCCTTGACTTCATGGTTTGGCCTGGAGTTACAGTTTGTCAGGAATAAAAATTTCTGGGGCGAGCACTACGAGGGGAATGGTGCATGCGCGTCACTGCATTTTGTAGGAGAAGTTGGGAAGAAGGTGTTAGAGAAATTCCGGCTGGAGGCATCTGCTCTGTGCGGCTGAGCTCCGAGGGCCCGGCCCGCGGGACCCTTGCCATGGGAGAGGCCGCTTGAAATGGCCTGCGATGGTCAGGGCGAGCTGGACAGTGACCTGAGATCCGAGACCAAGACCGCGTGTCAGCACCCGCCTTGTGCAGTTTTGTTTTCTGAGGAGTGACAGCCGTGCTGTCCCGATACCTGATGTGACCAGCTCCCGCAAGAGTACATTGAACGGCTTTCGTTTTAGAGGACGATTCCCTCCTCCGTGCAAGGCCAGCGGTACCCGGGTACCCCACTTCCCATTCACTGCCCCTCAGTGTTTCCGGACCACGGCCCCCGGGCTCGCGCGTGTGGGCTAGAGAAGCCACGGGTGGAATCGGGCCGGGGCGTGGGGGCACGTGGCACCGGATAGGTCGTTTAGAGGCGCGTGTGCGTGTCCGTGAGAGTCCCCCTTTCAGAACGAGAGACATGAGTAGAGTTCGCGTGGAGCCAGGAAAAGTCTGTAAAACAGTATCGGGGCACCTGAGGGCCTCAGTCGGTGGAGCCTCTGCCTTCGGCTCAGGTCATGATGCTAGGGTCCTGGGATCAAGTCCCGTGTCGGGCTCCTGCTCGGCGGGGGGTCTGCTTCTCCCTTGGCTCCTCCCCAGCTTGTATTCTCTCTCGCTTTCAAATAAATAAATAAATTTTTTAAAAAGATTTTATTTATTTATTTGACAGAGAGATAGAGATCACAAGTAGTCAGAGCGGCAGGCAGAGGGAGAGGTAGAAGCAGGCTTCCCACCGAGCAGGGAGCCCGATGCAGGGCTCGATCCCAGGACCCTGGGATCATGACCTGAGCCGAAGGCAGCCACTCAAACGACTGAGCCACCCAGGTGCCCCAATAAATAAAATCTTTTAAAAAAAAAATGTAGAAATGACATCTTCTACACGACAGAAAATAACCATGAAGACTGGGACCATAACTGAAAGTCACACCAGAGACAAAAGGCTGATTTCCTTCATGTAAAAATACTTCCTACAAACCGACCCGAAGAGCTCCACAGGTGGGTGGGGAAACGGGTGCGGTGATCCCGGACTCTTCCATAGAAATGGTTCCTCCACACGGGAGACGTTCAGGCTCCTTCAAAAGAGAGAAGCACACGTTAAACTTACAGCGAGAAAGTGTTTGTTAGCGGTCCCATTGCTGATGTCCAGAAGTGGGGCCCCCCCCATGCGGTCAGGGGCTCGGTCAGGGTCAGACCTGCGTGACCTCCGTGGGGGCAGGTCGCCAGCCAGGATGCGTGCACCTGTGCTCCGACCGGCAGTCTGGTGTCTGCATCCGTAGCTCAGAGAGGGACCTGCACGTGTGTCACGGCAGAAGGAGAGGGCGTGAGGAGGGGCCCGGGGAGCGGCTCCCGGTCCGCTGGCGGGCGGGCCAGCAGGACGGTGGTGGACTCAGAGGGAGCCGGGCACAGGCCGTGTGTGCGGGGCGCAGCGTGCAGGAGGGGGTGCAGATCCGTGGGTCTGGGAGCCGGGTGACCAGCCGCTAGCCAGCGTCGTCCGCGCACACGGCTGTCCTTCCCAGGTGCACATGACCCTTGTAGCAGTGTTGCGGGGCGGGAGGTGGGGTCCTCTCTGTGCTGCAAACGAAGCCGAAGACGCAGAGGTCCGTGGCCTCGCTCACGGCCACACAGCTGAGAAGTCCCACTTTGTTCACCAGATTTATTTATTCAGTAAATGTCTGGTGGTCACAGTTTCTAGGATGATTGCCCTTCGGGGGCCCCAGGCGGGGAGGAATGCGGCTGTGGGGTGACGGGGCTGGAGGTGGCCTCTCGCTTGTGAAGGTGTGCTGCCCGGGGAGCCGAACCCTGGTTCCGGGGCAGGGGTGGGGGCCAGGAGCTTGGGTCCAGGTCCCTTCACAGGCTCCACGGGGTCCCATACCTGTCGTGCTTTGGGTTTGGGAGCACTTTTTTTTTTTAGCTGAAAAGTGAAAAATACTTCAGGGAGCCTGGCTTTCCGTGCCAGCGCCCTCTGAAACCCCGGGGCTGCTAGAGTGTGCCCCCAAATGCCTGGGCTCGGAATGTGACGTCTGTGTCCTGGGGCTACCTGTGCCTCTGCACCCTGCCCGGCCACCTGCACCCCCAGCCGCTGCACCCCCAGCCGCCTGCCCACCGTCTGCACCCGTCTGCACCTGCTCTGCCGCTTTCCAAGTACTTCCCAGACAGCCCCTCGCTGTTGCGCTTGACGGGTTTTCTTGCCGCCTGAGGGAAGGGGTAAGTTAGGAACCCAAGGTTCTGGTCATGACATAGACTACATTGAGCTCGCCCTTGCCCTAGAAAAGCGGAAGCTTTTTCATGTGTTTTGGGGTGTTGTTTTGAATTATGTAACAAATCGTGACGTTGTTGGTTTCTTCTCTCTAACCAGAAAACAGGGTCGGTCAGCCTCTGCACCTAGCTGAGTTACTAGAATGGGTTTGGGAGCTAAAACGAGAGGCCCCTTTGGGAGGCCGGCCACGGGGGGCCCGACCTGCTGACCGGCTCACCTCGTCTTCCTACAGATGAATGTGTCGCCCGCTTCTCTCGCCAGTCTGTATGAAGAGGATTTTAAACAAGACATGGCAGCCTTGAAGGTGAAGGGTGTTGGAGTCTGCCCGCCACGAGGGGGTGTGAGCGCTGAAAGCCGGCGTCACTGACCCACGCCTTTCCCGTGGGAGGTCATCTCGCCCTTGCTTTCCGTCAGGTCCTCCCCCCGACGGTGTACTTGAGGGTGACTGAAAATATTCCTCAGATCATTTCTTTCATCGAAGGAATCATCGCTAATGGGCACGCTTACCCCACAGCACAAGGTAGGGGTCCCGCTACTTAACTGGGCGTGGGGTAGATACCAGGGGATCTGGAGAAACCGGACTCGTGTTTGCAAGTTGTTGGAGCTGCCAAACGCGTCACTGTCTTTTCTGTCTTTTCTGGCTCGCTGTGGTATCTGACCGAGTGCTGGAACGTTCTCTAACGCGACCGGTCCTCCCGCTGGCCGCTCCCGGCGTGGGGCTGTCGCCCACTGCTGACCGGCGACAGCGTCCTCCCGGCACACTTCATGGCGGCTGGTGTGGGAGCCGCTGCTTTTTGCCTGGCATTTGCTCCTGCTGGGGTCCCGGTGGCCCTCCGCCGGGCCTCCCCCTTTCCAGCCCTTTCCGCCCAAGTCCCACTCGTCCTCACCCCCCGCCCCCCGACCAAGCTTTCCCCTCCCAGGATGTTCCCTCTCCACTCGGGGCTGAAAGCGGACACTTAGCCTGGCCCTGGAGCCGTGCTGTGCCCTTGGCCGCCGGGCACGGGCGTCTAGCTTGCTGTTCGTGCCCCCTATCCCGCCCCTTCTGGGATCATAAAAACCGCTGGTTTTTAGCGAATGACCCTTTAGCATGCCCAGCCCAGACCTGAGATACGTGCGTCTCGTGCTTGTTGTGCGGCAGGAACAAAGTATAAAGCAAGAGGAAGCACCGGGTTTGCGGTGCTGAAGGTGAGCCCCATCTTTCAGGGGCTCCTGCCCACACGCCTCCATCCCTGCGGGGGCCGGTTCCCCGGCGCGCGCACTAGGCTTTGCCGTCGTCTCCCTTTACCTCATTCGCTATGTTTAGATTTCGTCTCCAAAAAAAATCTGTTTGTGAGGGGCCCGGGTGACTGAGCCGCAGTCTTCCCCGGAGACACGGGCACAGTTTTCCCGCTGCGGGGACGCAGAATGAGACCCGCGGCCCAGAGCGGTCCGTCACGGGGCGGAGGCCCAAACGGGGCCTAGCGGGGCCGTGGCTGGCTTATCGCTCTCTGACGCTGCTTTATCGTGAGCTTCTAATCGCGATAACGTAAAGACAGAGTAAGCTGACAGTAACGCAGACGCCATTCATTTGGACTTTTTTTGTTTGTTTGTTTTTTAAAGATTTTATTTATTTACTTGAGAGAGAGAGAGACATCACAAGTAGGCAGAGAGGCAGGCCGAGACGGGGCAGGCAGGCTCCCCGCTGAGTAGGGAGCCCCATGCGGGGCTCAGTCTCAGGACCCTGAGATCATGACTGGGGCCAAAGGCAGAGGCTTAACCCACTGAGCCACCCACGTGCCCCCCCTTTTTTATTATTTAAATTTTACTTAGTTAACAGACAGGGCAGTGTTGGCTTCTAGAGTAGAATTCGGTGATTCTGAGAAATGATAAATTCTTTATCAAACAGGCAACGTCTACTTCGACCTGCAGTCGAGAGGAGACAGGTACGGCAAGCTGGTCAGTGTGGTCCCCGGTCCCGTCGGAGAGCCTGGTGAGTGGACCCCCGCTCCCACATTGGGGCCCAGGCCTGCAGCGCGGGCTCGGCCTCTCAGACCTGCGGACGGCGCCCGACCCTGCTGCTTGTGCTGTTTAACTCATTCTTTTCAAAGAGAGGGAATTTGGAGGGGGACATCCTCTCGGCAGGGGTGAGTCACCTCCCTGCCAGGTCCTCAGCTCTCCTCCCTGCGGAGGGCACCTTCGCACACTCCTGCTGTCGCATTTGAACGCTGCCTGCCGCTGGCTGCCACACTCACCTCCCCCTGCATTTTGCCGTAGAGCAGATCCTGTAGGCACTTTACCGCATAGAACGTTCCTGCCGAATTTCCCTTTATTCCGCCGCTCTTCTGTTCCAGTGACTGTTGGGTTGAAGCCATTTTTATGGAGAAGAAGGATGTATATAGAAATAAATTTGAAATAATATTTTAAAGGTTTTTATTTATTTGACAGAGAGAGAGATCACAAGTAGGCAGAGAGGCAGGCAGAGAGAGAGGGAAGCAGGGGGAGTGGGGAGGGAAGCAGGCTCCCCGCTGAGCAGAGAGCCCGATGCAGGGCTCGATCCCAGGACCCTGAGATCATGACCTGAGCCGAAGGCAGAGGCTTAACCCACTGAGCCACCCAGGCACCCCTGAAATAATTTTTAAAAATTTAAAGTTAAAAATAATTTTAAAGGAAAAAAAAATACTATTTGAGAGAGCCGAGTAAAGACGAGCCAAAACCCCAAAGACAAATCGTCCAAGTGATTTTTGTCTTTAGACATTATCCTCTCCTCTACAAACGATGCCAGTTATTTTTTTCATTTTTTACTTTTTAAAGATTTTATTTATTTATTTGACAGAGAGAGAGCATGAGCTGGGAGAGAGGCAGAGGGAGAAGCAGGCTCCCGGCCAAGCAAGGAGGCCGATGTGGGGCTCGATCCCAGGACGCCGGGATCATGACCTGAGCCGAAGGGCTGAAAGCAGCGGCTTAACCAGCTGAGCCACCAGGTGCCCCAACGATGCCATTTGCTTTAATTACTGACAGTGTTATCTGACTCCTCAGAAACCGTGTTTGTTCCTCTTACTCGTGAGTATCCTGCTCCCTCCAGAAAGGCCAGAACCGAGCACCGCTAGACCGCCCACATGTGTGGGTTTACCACCGTGCCCCAGGGAAGCAGAGGATGTGTTTCTGAGACCCGCGTTCTAGCATCAGCGATGCTTTCGCGTTGAATAGACTCTAGGGGCGCCTGACTGGTGCAGTCGGTGGGGCGTCCGCCTCTTGGGTTCGGCTCAGGTCATGATCAAGGTGGAGGGATCGAGCCCTGCGTCGGGCTCCGTGCTCAGCAGGGAGCCTGAGATGCTCTCTCTCCCTCTCTCTCTGCCCCACCACCTTCTCGCAAATAAATAAGTCCTTAAAAAACAATAGACTTTATTTTAGGGCAGTTTTAGGGAAGGAGCAAAGATTTCCCACATTGCCCTGACCCTGCTCATGCACAGCCTTCCCTGTTCATGAACGTCACGCACCAGAAACGGGACATCTGTCCCAGCGGGTACACCTGTATGGACCCATCATTACCCCGAGTCTGTGGTTTGCACAAGCGTTCACGCTTGGTGCTGATTTTTCTGTGGGTTGGATAACTGTAATGATGCGTGTCACAGAGCTGCTTTACTGCCCTCAGACCTCCCCTGTGCCCCAGCTGCTCCAGCCCCTCCCTCCTCACCCCTGGCAACCCATGATCTCTCACCGCCCGCATGGTTTCACCTTTTCTAGAGTGCTGTAAGGTTAGAATTGTACAGTGAGGGGCCTTTTCAGACTGGCTTTTTTCACTGGGTACACCTTTAAGTGTATATGTGCGTTGAAGCCACCAGGTCCCACCGGGACCCAGGCAGGGGCAGAACCCCTTGGGGACAGGGCACACAGCCACCTTGCCTGTGTCTTTGGAGCCTGATAGGTCATTTCCTTTGAGTGCTGAGTAATACCCCCTTGTCCGAATGCAGCGCCGTCCGTGTGTCCCCCGTTGTCTGTTGTGGCGGCGCCAGGCTTTGGGACAGACGGAGCCCAGGACCGGCCCGGCCCCCCGAGTGCCGTCACCTGACCCTCCCCTTCTGGGTTCTCTTGCTCCACAGATGTCTCTGACACTCGTAACTTTTTTCTCCGTGTGATTGTCTTTCTGGGGGGAGAAGTTGCCCCGGACTCGTGCGCCGGCAGACTCGCCCGAGGAGGAGCCGGAGGCAGGCAAACCGCCCAGCCCGGTGCTTCCCCGGGAGGAAGGCCTCCGGGTTTGGTCTGCGACATCCCCACCCTTCTGCGCGCTGAAACCGGCCTCGCCTGGCGCCGGGGCCGCCTCCTCGGGCGGGTTTAGATAAAGGGTTGGGGGGTCCTTCCCGCCCTCACAGCAGAGAAGAGGAGCAGGAGGTCACGTGCCCGAGGGAGCCGCGTCTCCGGGATGTCGTGGCCGGGCCGTGTGGCTCCGCCTGTCGTGGGTTCCCGGCCCTGACCCGTCATTCGCTGTTGGCAGCTGCGACAGACAAGCGGCACGCCGGCGACTTCGCCCTGTGGAAGGCGGCCAGACCGCAGGAGGTGTTTTGGGCGTCTCCCTGGGGAAAGGGTCGACCCGGCTGGCACGTGGAATGTTCCACCCTCTCAAGGTAAGGTTCTGTGTCCAGTACCGCGCGTGGCCAGCAGAGGGGGCGGGTGAGAGCAGCAGCCGCCTGGCAGGGGTGGGAGGAAGACTTTTTTTTCCATCAAGGTTTTAATTTTACTTCCAGCGTAGTTAACGTACAGTGTTAGGTCAGCTTCACGTGTCAGCGTCCGGATCCAGCCGCGCTCGCCGCTCCTCCGTGCCATCGTGGTGCTCTGAACCCCCAGCCCCTGTGGCCCCCGCCCCCCCACTCCCCCCCTCTGAGGACCATCAGTGTGTTTTCTGTACTTAAGAGTCTGTTTCTTTTCTTTCTTTCTTTTTTTTTAAGATTTTATTTATTTATTTGACAGAGACAGTGAGAGAGGGATCACAGCAGGGGCAGTGGGAGAGGAAGAAGCAGGCCTCCCACCGAGCAGGGAGCCCGATGCAAGGCGCAGTCCCAGGACCCTGGGACCATGACCTGAGCCAAAGGCAGCCGCTCAGTGATTGAGCCACCCGGTGCCCCTAAGAGTCTGTTCTTGATTTGCTTCTTTTTTTTTTCCCTTTGTTCATTTTGTTTCTTAAGTTTCACGTCTGAGTGAAGCCACGTGGGATTTGTCCTTCTCTGACTCATATCACTCGGCACAACACTAACCCCACCCGTGTTGTTGCAAGTGGAAGGCGTCATTCATGTTCGTGGCTGAGCGCTCTCCGTTGGACACACGCCACGTGTGTTATGCCGTTGTGTGTCGGTGGCCGCAGGCTGCTTCCACGGTTCGGCTGTTGTAAATAATGCTGCCACACGTGGGGCGCGCGGATCCCTCTGAGTGAGTGCTGTGTGTGTTCTTTGGGTAAACGCCCAAAAGTACAATTGCCGGTCACAGGGTGGCTCTAGTTGCTGCTTTCTGAGGACGCTCCATGCTGTTTCCCAGAGTGGCTGCCCCAGCTCGCATCCCCACCAGCAGTGCAGGAGGCTCCCCTTTCCCCGCATCCTCGCCAGCACTGTTTCTCGTGGTTTTGACTTTAGCCGTGCTGACAGCTGTCATTTGGTTTGGGTTCGCCTTTCCCTGATGCTGAGCGTCCTTCCATGTCTCACGGCCGCCTCTGTGCCTTCGGAGCAGTGTCCGCTCGTGTCTTCTGCCCACTTTTCAGTGGGACTGTTTGGTTTGGGGTGTTGAGTTGTGTCAGTTCTTTATGTATTTCGGACACTAACCCTTTGTTGGGTGCGTGATTTGCCACCATCTTCCCCCGTTCTGTAAGTTGTCTGCTGGTTGTGTTGGTCATGTCCGTCGCTGCGCAGAGACTTACTGTTCTGATGAAGTCCCAGGAGCTCATTTTTGCTCGTTTCTCTTGCTTCAGGAGCCGTACCTAGAACAATGTTGTCAGAAACGATGTCAGGAATCCCTGCCTGTTGTCTCTTCTAGGATTTTGATGGACTCCTTTTTCACATTTAGGTCTTTCATCCATTTTGAGTTTATTTTTGTGTGTGACGTAAGAGGGTGATTCAGTTTCATTCTTCTGCACATGGCTGTCCAGTTTTCCCAACCCGATTTGTCGAAGAGACTGTCCTTTTCCCACTGTACATTCTTTCCTGCTTCGTCAGAGGTTGGCCATATAATTGTGGGTTTATTTCTGGGTTTTCCATTGTGTTCCATTGATCTCTGGTGTCTACTTAGGCCAGTACCGTACTGTTAGGACCACTACAAGTAATTTAACTTGAAGTCTGGAGTTCTGATCCCTCCAGTTTTGTTTTCCTTTTTCAAGATCACTTTGGTTATTTCGGTCCTTTTGTGGTTCCATACAAATTCAGGATGCTTTCTTCTTTATTATTGTAGTTTATTCTGTGAGAAGTGCTGCTGGTATTTTGATGGGGAGGGCATTAAATGCATAGATTGCTTTGGGTGGTGTGAACACTTGAACAATATTTGTTCCCCGGTCCATGAGCATCCGTTGTCTTCCGTTTCTTTGTGTCATTTTCCGTTTCTTTCATCGCTTTATAGTTTTCAGAGTGCAGGCCTTTCTTCTCTGTAGTTACGTTTATTCTTACGTATCTTATTTTTGGTGCAATTATAAACTGGATTATTTCTGCTGCTTCTTTATTAGTGAACAGAAATGAAACAGTTTTCTGAACGTTGATTTTGCATACTGAGTTCATTTATCAGTTTTAATAGTTTTTTGGTGAAGTCTCTAGGGTTTTCTATGTATGATACCATGTCATCTGCAAGTAGAATTTTGCTTCTTCCTTACCCATTCGGATGTGTGTTGTTTCTTCTGTTGTCTGATTGCGGAGGCTGGGACTTCCCGTCCCGAGTTGGACAGAAGCGGTGAGAGTGGACATCCCTGTCTTGTCCCTGGCCTGACGAGGAGAGCGCTGTTTCCCTACTGAGGATGGTGGTAGCTGCAGGGTTTTCATTTATGGTCTTTATTATGTTGAGGTATGTTCCCTCTAGACCTGCTCTGTTGAGGGTTTTTATCGTGAATGGATGTTGTACTTTGTCAGATGCTTTTTCTGCGTCTGTTGAAACGGTTAGATGGTTCTTACCCTCTCTCCTGTTGATGCCATGTATCACACGGATTGTTTTGTGATTATTTAGACCGCCCTAGCAACCCAGGAATAGATCTCACTTGGTTGTGGTGCATGGTTTTTAGAATATATCGTTGGATTCAGTTTGCTAGGATTTTGTGGAGGACTTTCGCATTCATATGCATGAGAGAGACTGGGCCGCGGTTCTCTTTTTCAGTGGTGTCTTTGCAGCTTTTGGTATCAGGGTGATGCTGGCCTCACAGAGTGCCTTTGGAGTTCCTCTTCTACTTACTGGAATGGGTTGAGAAGAAAACGTGTTAACTCTTCTTTAAATGTTTGCTAGAGTTCACCTGTGAAACCATCTGGTCCTGGACTTTCGTTTGTTGGGAGTTTCTTTATCCCTTGTTTTCTGGTTGTTTTTATACTTCTTCCCTGATCCTTTCTTCCCTTTCTATCTTTCAGGGTTTGCTGGCTTTCTCTAGTGATATACTTGAATTTCCTTCTTTATTTTTTGCATATCTATTCCTGGTTTTTGATTTGTAGTTACCATTAGGTCTTTATATAACATCTTCTGCATATGGCAGGCAGTATTAAGTTGCTTATCCCTTCAGCTTGAACCCATTTTTTACTCTTCCCCACGTTTTACCTATGTGGTGTCATACTTTACTTCCTTTTATTTTGTGAATCCCTTGATTTTTTACAGATATATTTGTTTCCTCCTTTTCATACTCTTAATTATGGTCTTTCCATTCTACTCAGAGAGTCCCCTTTAATATTTCTTTTTTTTTTTTAAAGATTTTATTTATTTATTTATTTGTCAGAGAGAGAGAGAGAGAGAGATTGAGAGAAAGAGGGCACATAAGCAGGGGGAGCAGCAGAGGGAGAGGGAAAGGGAGAGGGAAAAACAGGCTCTCCGATGAGCAGGGAGCCTGATGTGGGACTCAGTCCCAGGACCCCGGGATTGTGACCTGAGCCAAAGGCAGATGACCAACCAACTGAGCCACCCAGGCATCCCTCTTTCAGCACTTTGACTCTATCAAGCCACTCTCTTGCCTGCAAAGTTTCTGCTGAAAAATTCATTGATAGCCGTATGGGGTTTCCTTTGTGTGTAACTGTCTTCTTTTCTCTTGCTGCTTTTATTTATTTTAGAGAGGGAGACAGCGCGTGAGTCGGGGAGGGACAGGGAGAGAGTCCTCGAGCCGACTCCACACTGAGTGCAGAGCCTGATGCGGGGCCTGCTCCCGTGACTGAGACCATGACCTGAGCCAAAACCCAAGAGTCAGACTCTCAGATGAATGAGCTACCCAGGCACCGCACCCCCCCCCCAAGTTTTTTTCTTTATCACTGTCTTTTGCTTTTTATTCACTGTGTATCTTGGTGCAGACCTTCTTGTGTTGATTTTCTTGGGGGAAGTCTCTGTGCCTTCTATATCTAGATATGTTTCCTTCCCCAGATTCAGGAAGTTTTCAGCTATTATTTCTTTAAATACATTTTCTGCCCCTTTTTTTCTCTCTTATTCTGGGATCCCTATAACATGCATGATTTATGCTTAATGGAACTCACTGAATTCCCAAAGTCTATTCTTACTTTGCATATTTTTTTTTCTCTCACCAGCTCAGCTAAATTACTTTCCATTACGCCTTCTTCCAGGTCATTAATTAGCTCTTCTGCTTCTTCTAGCCTCCTATATATTCCATCCAGTGTTTGTTTGTTTGTTTGTTTATTTATTTATTTATTTATTTTAAATACAGAGAAGCTTTTTCTTTTTTAAAGAGTTTATTTATTTGGGGCGCCTGGGTGGCTTAGTGGGTTAAGGCTCTGCCTTTGGCTCAGGTCATGGTCTCAGGGTCCTGGGATCGATCCCCACATCAGGCTCTGCTCAGTGGAGAGCCTGCTTCCCCCTCCCTCCCCCCGCTGCCTGCCTCTCTACTTGAGATCTCTGTCTCTCTCTGTCAAATAAATAAATAAAATCTTTTTTTTAAAAAAAGAACTTGTTTATTTGACAGCAGCGAGAAAGAGAGGAGCAGAGGGAGAGGGAGAAGCAGGCTCCCCACCGAGCAGGGAGCCCGATGCGGGGATCGATCGCAGGACCCTGGGATCACGACCTGAGCTAAAGGCCGGCACTAAACTGACTGAGCCACCCCGGCACCCCCAGATGTCTCTTTAAGGGTGGAAACTCAGCTTCCTGACATCTTCCTCGCCCTCCCAGAGCCTAGCCGCTGATTTTTAAAATTGTGTGTGTTAGAGATTTATTTTAGAGAGAAGGAGAGAGAGCGTGTGCGGTGGGAAGGGACAGAGGGGGAGGGAGAGAAAGTTCCAAAAGCCTCTTCAGTGAGTGCAGAACCTGACCATGGACTCGATCTCACAACCCTGAGATCATGACCCAAGCTGAAACCAAGAGTCAGATGCCCAAACGACTGTACCACCCAGGCACCCCTAAAATTCCAGGCTTTTAAGTCTTGCTGGTTATAAGAACTCATGAAATTCTCCTCTCTCTTTCAAAGCCAAACGGTACAGGGAATGATTTTCTTTGTGTGGCTCCCCAGCGTGAGTCTGTTTCTCGCCCTTGTCCCCTCCATCCGTCCCCCAGCTCCCTTCAGACTGCAGACAGCCGGGGCCCTCTTAGCTCCTGACTGTGTCTCTGCCCTTCCTACCCTCTTTGATGCAGTCTGTTCTCTCCCTTTAGCTGTGGAGTTTGTTCTGCGAGTCTCTGGGTCATTGTCTGGGTTATTTACACGGATGTGAGTATTCTCCGGTTGTATCTGTGGGACGAGGCCAGCTTAGGGTCCTCCTACTCTGCCATCTTCCCAGTCTCCCCTGAATCATCCTCCTCTCACTTGCTGCCCCCCCGGAGATGGCCGTGGGCCGCACCCATCCAGCACCAGCCCAGATCCCACCCTCGTGGCCCCCCAGGCTTCGGTCCGCCCACCTTCCAGCCCTTCCTCCGAGGTCGCAGCGCGCGGCAGATTCCCCTCCGTAGACCGTTCCTCTGCTGCTTCCCGCGGTTCTCCTGGGAGCCAGATGCGCTGGTGCTGGTGCGTGCACGTGGTGGGCGTGCGGGAGCCGGTGCGCTGCACGTGCTCTTCTCAACAGCCGCACCTTGCGTTACTGTGCTTTGTAGATGCTGCGGTTTTTACCAGTTGAGGTTCGTGGCGACCCTGTGGAGAGCGGGTCGGTTGCCATCACTAGCATCAGCTCACTTTGGGTGTCTGTGTCATGTCTGTGTAATTCTCACGGTCTTTTGAGCATCGTCATTATTATTGTATTTGGTGTGGTGATACGTGATCTGTAGGATTGGATGTTACTGTTGTGCTTGGGGGCCCGGGAGCCCTGCCGTGTTCGTGTGTCCGTTGTGAGATGTGCACTTAGTCGATTGATGTTGTGTGTGTTCCCACTGCTCCACACCTGGCTATTCCCCATCTCTCCCCCTCTCCCTGAGCCTCCCTATTCCCTGAGACACAACAGCATCAAAATTAGGCCAATTCATAACCCTCTGGTGGCCTCGTAAGTGTTCAGGTCAGTGGAAGTCACACGTCTCTGACTTTAAATCAGAAGCTAGAAATGACTAAGCTGAGTGGGGAAGGCATGTTGAAAGCCAAGACAGGCCAAAAGCTAGGCCTCTCGTGGCAAACAGTCAGCCACGTTGTGAAAGTAGTGGAAACATTCTCGAAGGAAATGGAAAGCACTACTCCAGTGAACACACAAACAGTAAAAAAGTGAAACAGCTTTACTACTTTTGTGGACAAAGTTTTAGTCATCTGGATAGGAGATCGAACAAGCCACGACATTCCCTTAAGCTAACGCTAATCCGCGGCAGGGTCCTGACTTTCTTCAGTTCTGTGAGGGCGGAGGGAGGCGAGGAAGCCGTAGAAGGAAAGTCTGAAACTCGCAGAGGCTGGTGTGTGTGCTTTAAGGAACAAAGTCCTTTCTGTAAACGTGCAAGGTGGCGCAGCCAGAGCTGATGGAGAAGCTGTCGTAAGTTCTCCAGAAGGTCTCGCTGGGACAGTGCATGAGGGCAGCTACGCTAAACACCAGGTTTTCGGTGGAGACAGAACCCCCTTCTGTTGGAAGAAGATGCCGTCTTGGTCCTCCGTGGCTGGAAAGAGGTCAGTGCCTGGCTTCAGAGCTTCAAAGCACAAGCTACCCCCTTGTTTGGGGCTAACGCAGCCAGCTAGCTGATGACTTTAAGTTGGAGCCGATGCTCACTTACCATTCCAAAACTCCCGGGGCCCTTAGGAATTACGGGAAATTGCGCTGCTCTGTAAATGGAACGGTAAAGCCTGGATGATGGTGCATCTGCCCACAACGTGGTTTACTGAGTCTTGTAAGCCGACCGTTGAGATCTGCTGCTCAGAACAGAAGATTCCTTCCAAAACCCTACAAGCAGCTCATTGACTGTGTACGTGGCCACCCAAGAGCTCTGATGGAGGTGGGCAGGGTTGAGGCTGTGCCTACGCCTGCTCATAGTGCGCATCCTGCGGCCCAGGGAGCAACAGTACATTTGGTAAGGCTGTAGCCACCACAGAAAGTGATTCCTCTCATGGATCTGGGGAAGTACACTGAAAACCTTCTGGAAAGGATCTGCCAATCCAGATGCCACTGAGGACATTTGTGATTGATGGGAAGAGGTCAAGTACCAACATAAGCGGAAGTCCGGAAGACCGGGACCCAGCCCTCTCGGGTGACCGCGAGGGTTTGAGGCTCCGGCGGAGGGAGTCACTGCAGCTGTGGTGGAAAGAGCAGAAGAACCAGAACCAGAAGTGGGGCCTGCAGTCGGGACTGGATCGGCGCGCTCAGGACCAAACCCGAACAGTTAAGGAGCTGATTCTTAGGGATGACGAAGAACATGGTTTCTTGAGGAGGAACGTACTCCTGCTGCGAAGACAGTTGAAGTGGCAACGAAGGATTTAGAACAGGACAGAAACCGAGTTGACGAAGCCGTGGCAGGTTTGGGAGGATGCGCTTCTGTGGGTCCTGCGCCGTCAGACAGCACCACGTGAAACAAATCGTTCCTGAACAGAAGAGTGCGGTGCTGTGGCGGCTCTACTGCTGTCTGCTTTTCAGAGCTTGCCACAGCCACCGCCCTGGGCCAGCAGCTGTCACCGTCAGGCAGAACCCTCCACCAGCCAGAAGGCTGCAGTTTGCTGGAAGCTTACAAGGCGGTGAGCATTTTCAAGCAGTAGAGTATCTTCTGATTAGCGCACACACGTTGTCTCTCACACAACGCTGCCGCGCCTGGAACGGACTACAGTCTAGCGTAAGCGTAACTGCCGCGTGCACTGGGAACCCAGGAGGTTCATCCGACTAACTGATTGTGGTGTTCGCATTGTCAGGGCGTTGTGGAACCGAGGCCGCTGGATGTCGGAAGCACTCAGCCCCGGGTCCTGGGAACGGCCTGTAATGCTTCTCCCGCCATGGTGGCTCGGCGGCGGGGTGTGGTGCTGGCTGGGCGGACCGTTGTGGATTTCTAGGACCCCACAGATGAGCACATAGTTCCGAGGGTTTTGCTCTTAGAAATATGTGCAGTAAATAACCTCATCCATTTATTTTCTGTTTGTGGAGGTGAGGGTTTTAGTATATTCAGTAACCCATGATTTTCATGTAACTGACGGGTTTCAGCTCCTGGCAGATGTTTATTATAATGAACATTTTCAAGATTAGAAACACATGGAAAATAGAGGTAAGGTCGACATTTCCAACTACTGGCTTCACCTAGACTCGAAGGTCAGCAAACCCAGTTCCCTCCAGTTGTCATTGTGCGCGGTACTGTTTGTGGGCGGAGTCTGAGTGTGCGTGTGGGCAGGAGTAACTGTCGGGGAGAGCGCTGGGCCCCAGGTGCTGATCCCAGCCTGGTTTCTTGTCGGTGGACGGACGTTCTTCCCCTTCCACTGGGTGGGAGGACCTCGTGCTCCGTGACCTGCCCACCCAAGTCATGTTGGTTCTACGGAGGAGTGAGGACAGGTGCCACGTTTCCCCACCACCCTCGGCTGCTGCCCTCACCTGTGCTGATGTCATCAGGACTTTTCTGGAAATGCATCCCGGAAGTCCTGAGATGTCAGGAAGCAGGGCCCAGCTTTGCATTGAAAAACCACATCCCGGGGGCTCCTGGGTGGCTCAGTGGGTTAAGCCTCTGTCTTTGGCTCAGGTCATGATCCCAGGGTCCTGGGATCGAGTCCCGCATCGGGCTCTCTGCTCAGCAGGGAGCCTGCTTCCTCCTCTCTCTCTGCCTGCCTCTCTGCCTACTTGTAATCTCTGTCTGTCAAATAAATAAATAAAATCTTTTTTAAAAAAAGAAAAAAAAGAAAAACCATGTCCCGCCCTCAGTCCTACTGTATACACTTAAGTGTTTATAAATACTTTTGATTTAAGAGCAATGTGGGGCATATATTGGGCTGTAAAAAGATGTTTATTTATGTATTTATGTATTTTTTTAAAGATTTTATTTATTTATTTGACAGAGATCACAAGTAGGCAGAGAGGCAGGCAGAGAGAGAGGAGGAAGCAGGCTCCCCGCAGAGCAGAGAACCCGATGTGGGGCTCGATCCCAGGACCCTGTGACCATGACCTGAGCCGAAGGCGGAGGCTTCAACCCACTGAGCCACCCAGGCACCCCTGTATTTATGTATTTTTAAAGATTTTATTTATTTGACAGAGAAAGAGACAGTCAGAGAGGGAACACAAGCAGGGGGAGTCGGAGAGGGAGAAGCAGGTGTCCCACTGAGCAGGGAGCCAGATGTGGGGCTCGATCCCAGGACCCTAGGATCATGACCTGAGCCAAGGCAGTCCCTTAAGGACTGAACCACCCAGGTGCCCCTTATTTTGTAGATAGAAATAATTTCTCTACAGTAGGTAGAAAACATTTAATAAATTGCACATCTAATCTTACCATTAAATGTTTTTGTTGAACTCTTAACAAAAAATAGACTTTTATTCCTTCTTGGTATTCTCTTATTTTCAATCAGGTCTAACATACAAGAATAGAGACTAATAGGGAAGCCTGGTGACTCAGTCGGTTGAGCATCTGCCTTCGCTCAGGTCATGATCCCAGGGTCCTGGGATTGAGTCCCACATCGGGCTC
>NW_027666465.1:0-33653 GCF_963455335.1 Martes martes | reverse complement strand
GAATAACAAAAATAATTAGGAAAAAATATGCTTGAAGTTATTTTATCAGCTGAAGCTTTTTAAAGGTAGGGAGTCATGGTTAGTTATCTTTATGTCCCTAATACTTAGCATAGCACTTGATCATTAGTTTTTGCTCCTTACATGTCTGCTAAATGGCATTCATGCTATGGGCATTTATATAATGGAAAGAATACTCTGGGTAATTAAGAAGGTAACCTTTATGGTATTAATCTCAGAAGCTCTACATCCAAATCCAAAACAGGTAATCCTGTTATGCTGAAAAGAAATAAAATAAAAAATAAAAATAAAAAAGACATACAGATTTGAGAAGTGATTTCCTTAAGAATGCTGTCGGGGTTACCAGTCTGGATTATAAATCACACAAGACTCTGAAGCCTACTTAATAAAAGAGAAGTTGAAAAAAAAAAATGTAGAGCCAGATCCAACACAAAGAAAGTGAAAGCCAAGGTGACCACAGGGGCAGGCTTATTGCCACAGAAGGCTGTAAGATATGTCTCCCTCATAAACTGCCCTTACAATACTGTGATGGAAGCAGGTAAAATGTAGAATTGGCAGTGATAACACCTGGAATCATGTCAGTCTTGAAATAGGATTGGCAGGAAATAGGGTTTGGACAAACAGGAAGATAGAGCAAAGGCCAAAAAAGCCACTCTTCGGGAGATGGCCCTATCCAAACTACATTTCTCGGAACTGAGAGGAAAGAGGGATTGCAGTTTTGTATTTCCCCAAAATGATTTCTGGCTAGAGTCACCTTGTTTGAGGACCGCTATGTTGTTTACTGGTTTTGTATCTTACAGAGAGTGTGGCTGTTTTATGTGCATGTGTTGTTTGGGCCAATTCTCTGGGAGAAGAAAACTAAATAATCATTGGGCATTTGATACATCCCAGACACTAACTTGAATGATTGCTCATTGCATCATTTCGTTAAGCATAATAAAATTCAGTGAGTTATATCCTTTCTAAAATTTTACTGATAGTATTATCACTACTTAATTTCTTTTAACTATAAAGGAACAAAAGATTATAGAATTTGCCAGACATCAAACTGTCACTGATAATTAAGATTATCCATAAATACTTCTGAATAAAAGAGCACTAAAACTGATGATTTCTTCTTTCTTGTGGTTTGCCTGCAGAGAAAGCCATTGTCCATTAGTTCAATAGAGATTTTTTTTTTTTTTTTGTCTGATCTGGTTAAATTGGATTAAATAAGATTTACCTGTTTCACTTGCATTTCCTGAAATTTTAGAAACTTGAGAGAACTTAAGAATGATATGCAGGAGAAATAAATGATTAATCCTCTAAAAATAAATTTATGGTACACATAAAGGGCTGGGACTTAAGAACGTAGAATTAATAAAGTAATTTAAGTTAGAACAGGTTGAAGAGATATTATGTTAAGAAAGATAACTTCAAGACAAATTCTGTAAATCTGCATTTCAGAGGTAACATGTTGCAAGTGAGGAACAAAGAATGTAGACAGAGATTTCTCATTTCTTTCAGAGTTACAGTAAGATTTGATTAAACACAGTGAAATATATTATTGGTTATTACAAGATGAACTCTTGTATCTTTTATAACTCACTGACTGCTGAGGAAGAGGAGGAATAGATATATTGGAGGAAAGAAAGAAAGACATGGCTATATGCCACTCAGTTTTCTTAACACTCTCTGAGGGAAACGTCATCATTTATCCTCACATTTCACAGGGAAAGCTAAGTATCTAGGCACTCATTTGAGTCAATGGTGGAGCCAGGGTTCACACCCAGCAGTCTGTTACCAGAGCCCACAACATTTATTATCTGCTGCCCCCATAAATGAGATAGAAAAGAATCTAAACAGAAATAGAACAGATTGCTAATGGTCAGAAATGAGAGATAAGGAGTTGAATGGGGGATAGACTTTGAGAAGTGATGAACAAGAAAAACGTGAGAAAAACCCCTGTTGCTGATGAGCCAATCTGCATCCACTAACTTTTGAAATTTCCTTAGTTGGCAAGGTAACTAAGCAGAACAATACAGAAGTTAGAGGTTAGCAAAGTCATTTTCCCACGGTTATGTTCATGCAGCTATGGCACAAAAAAGTGCATTTATTACCATTTCCTCAAATGATTCCATGTCCTCCTTCCATAAATTTAGTATAAAACCATGCCTACTCATTGTGAAAAATGTAAGTAACACCAAGAGAATTTTTTCAGGTGAATTGCTCCAAATTTGCCAATCTCAAAACCCAGAGGGTGCCATTGTTAAAATATTTTTTTTTGTCTATGTTGTTTTAGTACTTGAAGACATTTAAAGGACATAATACAATTCTGCAATCTGTTAACTGTGTATCTTTGAAATTTTTCGAGGCATTGTAGATATTATTTTCTACAATATGCATTGCCTCATAGTCCATTTATAAATCATCCTATTAATTTACTTATTTTATTTAACAATATCTCTGTAACAGATAGTCATTGTCCTAACTACTATATAAATACCAGTAATTTCATCTCCAGAACAATCCAGTGGGATAAATTCTTTAATTAGTAAAGTAGCATACCAATGGATACGTAGTTCAAAAATGGGAAAGCTGAGTTATGGACCTAGGTTTTCATTAATACAATAGTGTATATTTTGGATTAGTTTTCTCTTCCAATATAGGAATACTTTTGTTTTAATAAGTAATTTTATGCAATTTACATTTATTATATGTATTTTGGGCTTTTATTATGTCATTTTAGTCATGTGTTCTCTCTATTTTCCTTTTTGAATGGTTTTGTTCTATGTTTTATTTATATTGAAGTATAGTTGACACACAATGATATATTAATTTCAGGTATACAGTACAGTGATTCAACAACTCTGTGTAATCTGCTATGCTCACCACAAGTGTAACTAACACCTGCCACATACTGTTGTTATAGTATCATTGAATATATTCCCTATGTTGTACCTTTAATCCCAAAATTTATTCATTCCATAACTAGAAGGCTGTACCTCACACTTCACATCACATATTCTGCTTGTCCCCCGAAACAATCTCCTCTGGCAATCACCAGTTTGTTATGTCCTTATGGGTATATTTCTGCTTTTATGGTTTTCACTTTCGGTTTTTAGATTCCACATATAAGTGAAACTGTATGTTATTTGTCTTTCTCTGTCTGATTGATTTCACTTAACATAATGTCTCCTAGGTCCATTCATGTTGTCACAAATGGCAAGATCTCATTCTTTTGTAATAGCTGAGAAGTATTCCAGTGTGTGTGTGTGAGTGTGTGTGTATGGTGTGTGTGTGTGACCTCTATCCTTTCATCTATCAATAGACACTTAGGTTGCTACCATAGGTTGGCTATTATAAATAATGCTGCAATAAAAAGGGCTTCATATATCCTTTCAAAATGGTGTTTTCTTTTTCTTTGGTTAAATACCAAGTAGTATGATTACTGGATCATAGGGAAGTTCTATTTTTAATTTTTTTGAGGAAACTCCACACTGTTTCCAACATGGCTATGTCAGTTTGCATTCCCACCAACAATGCAAGACTGTTCATTTTTCTCCCCATCCTTGCCAACACTTGTTTCTTGTGTTTTTGATTGTAGCCATTCTGACAGATATGAGGTGATATCTCATTATAGTTTTGGTTTGCATTTCTCTGATGATGAGTGATGTTGAGCATCTTTTCATGTGTCTGTTGGCCATCTGGAGGTCTTCTTGGGAGAAATGTCTGTTCATATCTTCTGTCCATTTTTAATTGTATGAAGTTCTTAATATATTTTGGATACTAACTTTTTATCAGATATGTCATTTGTAAGTATCTTCTCCCTGGTCTTTTAGTTTTCTTGATAGTTTTCTTTGCTGTGCAGCAGCTTTTTATTTTGATGTAGTTCCAATAGTTTAATTTTGCTTTTTTTTCCCCCTTGCTTTAGGAGACATCTCTAGAGAAATGTTGTTATGGGCAATGTCAGAGAAATTATTGCTTATGTTCTTTTCTAGGATTTATATGGTTTCAGATCTCACATTAAGTCCTTATAGAATGACCCTTTTGATTGAATATGGTTTGCTAATATTTTGTGAAGGATGTTTGTACTAATGTTCATCAAGGATGTTAACCTATAGTTTTCTTCTTATTATTCATTATTTTTTTTTGTAGTATGCTTGTCTGGTTTTGGTATCAGGGTAATGCTGGCTTTATAGAATGTATTTGGAAGCTTTCTTTCCTCTCCTTTTGGGAATAGCTTGAGGAGAATAGGTAGTATATCTTCTTCAAATGTTTGGTTGAATTTCCCTGTGAATTTATCTGGTGCTAGGCTTTGTTGTAAGATTTTTTGATTACCTAATCAGTTTCATTACTAGTAACTGATCTGTTCAAATTTGTGTTTTTTCATGATTCAGTTTTGGAAGACCGTGTTTCTAGAAATGTATCCGTTATACCTACATTGTCCAATGTGTTAGCATACAATTTTTCATAATATTATCATTATCTTCTGCATTTCTGTGGTATTGAATTTCCTCTCATTTCTGATTTATTTGGGTCTTTTCTTTCTTAATCTGCCTTAAAGTTTATCAATTCTTTTATTTTCAAAGAACCAGCTCTTGGCTTCATTGGTCTTTTCTTTATTTTTTTCTCTATTTCATTTCTGCTCACTGGTTGTTTATTACCATACTTTTAATTTCCATATATTTGTGAATTTTCCAGTTCGCATTTTTTAATTGATTCTAGTTTCATATTGGTGTGGTTGAAAAGAATACTTTATATGATTTCAATTTTCTTAAACATGATCTATCTTAGAGAATGAACCATGTATGTTTGAGAAGAATGTATATCCAGAGCTTTTTGATGAAATATTCTGTGTATGCTTTAAGTCCATCTGGTCTAATGTGTCATTTAAGGCCAGTGTTTCATTTTGATTATCTGTCTGGATGAACTATCCATGGTAGAAGTGCCATATTAAACCCCCTACTAATGCATGCATACATACCTACTCTGTGCATAAAAATGTGTTTAATTTGTATTTACCATGAATGCTTTGTTCACCACTTATCTCTAACAACTAGAATATTCCCTGACAGAAAACAAATATATGGAAAAAAAAAGAGAAAAGGAAAATACTAAAAAAAAAAAGAATAAAAATCAACATGCCAAATGACAGACACACTGTTTATGTTTGAAACTGTGAAATATGTATATCCATGGTAAAGGACCAGATGGTGATATGCAAAAAAAAAAAAAAATGTGCTATAATTTGTTACAAATGATTTTTATTTCAAAATGGTTTTCAATATTGTTTTATGTTATATTTTCCATAAACAAAAAATAAAATAAAATTTGGGAGTAGTTCAAGATGAAATAAAAAAAAAATGTCCCTATTAGTATTGTTCGTTCTCCCTTTAGGTATGTTAATTTTTTAGGCATATATTTAGGTGTTCCTATGTTGGGTGCATAAATATTTACAAATGATACATCCATTTGTTGGATTGACCCCTTCGTTGTTACATAATGCCTTTTTTTGTCTCCTCTTACAGTGTTTGTCTTAAAGCCTACTTTGCCTGATATAAGCCTAGCTACCCCAGCTTCCTTTTCATTTCCACTTGCATGGAATATCTTTTTCCATTCCTCTTCTTTCATCTTGTGCGTCCTTAAATCTGAAGTGCATCTCTGGTACGGAACATACAGATGGTTCCTACTTTTTTAATCTATTTCCCCACTCTTTCTTTTGATTGGTGAGTTTAATTCATTTACACTTGCAGTCATCAATAATAAGTATGTGCATATTGCCTTTTTGTTAATTTATTTCTATACATTGTGTGGTTCTTCTCTTCATTTCTTTTCTTGGTCTCTGCCCTTATGATTTGATGATTTCCTTCAGTAACATGTTTAATTTATTCTTTGTGAATCTACTGCAGGTTTTGGCTTTCTAATTACTGTGTGGCTTACAGACAACATATTTTTTTTAAGATTTTATTTATTTATTTGACAGACAGAGATCACCAGTAGGCAGAGCGGCAGGCAGAGAGAGGGGGAAGCAGGCTCCCTGCTGAGCAGAGAGCCCAATGTGGGGCTCGATTCCAGGACCCTGGGATCATGACCTGAGCCAAAGGCAGAGGCTGTAACGCACTGAGCCACCCAGGCGCCCCAGATAACATATTTTTAATAGTTTATGTTAGTAACAACTTTAGAATGAATTCAGACTTAAGTTCTACATCTTTATTCTCCTATGTTTCATGTTTTTGATGTTATATTTTACATCTTTTTATCTTGTATATTCCTTAACTAATGTAGTTATGTATTTTCACTTTTGTATTTTAGCTTTCTTCCTTTCTTTGCGAGTGATTAATCCATTACCTTTACATTAGACTATTCTAAATTTTACTGTATATTTATATTTTCTACTGATATTTATACTTCATTATATTTTCCTATTACTAATTAGTACCTTTTCTTTTCAGCTTAAAGATATCCCTTTAACATTTCTTGTAAGACTGGCTTAATGGTGATGAACTCCCTTAGCTTTTGTTTGTCTGGAAAACTCCATCTCTCCTTCAACTGTGAATAGAAACCTTGTCATATAAAGTATTCTTAGTATTAAGTTTTCTTTCAGCACTTTGATTATATCCTGCCATTCCCTTCTAGCCTGAAAAAATCCTACATTAAATACATACAAACACAAAACCACACAAAAGCACATCTACTTACAGTCTTGTGGGGATTCCCTTGTATATAACACGTTTGTTTATTTGTTTTTTTCTTTTTTTCTTTTGATGCTTTTAAGATTCTTCCTTTTCTTTAACTTTTGACATTGTAATTATTATGCATCTGGATTTGGGTCCCTTTATGTTTATCTCATTTGGACCTGTCTAGGCTTCCCGGTCTAGATGTCTATCTCCTTCCATAGGTTAAGGAAGTTTTCTGCCTCTTCTTTTCTCTATCCTCCTTCTGGGACCTCTACAATGCAAACGTTAGTCCAGTTGATGCTGTCCCATAATTGTCTTAAGCTATCTTCATTTTTTAAATTTCTTTTCTTTTTGCCTATTTGAATGAACTCCCTTGTCCTGTCTTTCAGGTCACTGATCCATTCTTCTGCATCATCTAGTCTGATTTGAACCCCTCTATTGCATTTTTCAGTTCAGTTATTGTATTCTTCCACTCTGTAACAGCTATATAGTATTTTCTTATACTTTCTATCTTTTTTTAAAAAAGATTTTATTTATTTATTTGACAGACAGAGATCACGAGTAGACAGAGAAGCAGGCAGAGAGAGAGGGGGAAGCAGGCTCCCTGCTGAGCAGATAACCCCATGTGGGGCTTGATCCCAGAACCCTGAGATCATGACCTGAGCTGAAGGCAGAGGTTTTAACCCACTGAGCTACCCAGGTGCCCCGTATTTTCTATCTTTTTATTAAAGTTCTCATTGTGTTCATTCATTCATTCTAATTTCACAGAGCATCTTTATGATAATTACTTTGAACTTTTATAGGGTGAATTACTTGTCTCTGTTTCATTTTGTTCAGAATGCATTCTTTTGTTTTTTTCATTTTCTTACCTCTGTGTTTGTTCCTATATACTGCTACCTCTCTGCATCTCAAAGGCATAGCCTTCTGTAAGAGATGGGACTTATTATTCAACTATGCCATAGCTCTTGGTTGTCTCTCAATACTTTGTGATTGACCATACGGTCAATTTTTTGTGTGGCTCCCAGTAGATGAGTGTGTGCCAAAACATGCCATTGTCATGAAGCAGAGGATCTGAGAACTTCAATTCAGGTTGATTGGAAGCCAGAAACTCAGTTTTTATGGTGTACAAATATGCATAGTCCTGTGGGACCACAAGGGTAAGTCCCACCGACCATCAGAATTAGGTAATCTAAAGGTGTCCTCTGAGGGGCAGTTACAGAAATTGGGATGTCAGATAAAAGTACAAGTTCTTTGGTGGAATGCCAACCTAGAGTGAGGCAGAAAGAGGTCATGAAGATGGTGTCTACTGACTTGTCCCTAGACTGCACTTTAACAGCTCTCTAGATGTGTGTCCAACTGGAAGTCTGACCCTCAGGCTGAAGCTCTAGGATAAGCAGATAGGCCCTTTGAACAGAAAGACAGGCTGTGTTTCAGTCTGCTATCTGCACAGTGCCCTAGGAATGGTAGCTGGCCAAGAACTATATCTTAATTTGTTACAGTCCCATGGGACCCAGGAATGTAAGCCCTGCTGACCACAACTGAGAGGTGACCCCTGGGTGGCAGTCACAAAAACCAGGTCATTGGACATACATACAAGCTCCTTTCTGGAGCATACTTGCTCTTTAGAGCTGGTAGAGGGAGAATGAAAATATGGTGGGCCTCCTCCAGGATCTGTAGAGAGTATTACAGTTGGCCCTAACATGTATATTTAATTAGAGGCTTGCCCCTCTAGCCCTCTATGAAGATAAGTTAATAGCCCTCTTTCACAGAAAGACTGGACTTCAGGTTCTTTCGTCTATTGCTGTGCCTTTGGGGTAGTAGCTAGTTGAAAATTCTTTCCTTGTTGGTTACAGTTCTATGGGACCCATGAGCATGAACCAGGAAAGTTAGAAGTATCCTAAATTAAGGATGGCAGCTGTAAAAATTAAGGCACCAAACAAGGTATAAGCTCACTTCGGGGAGATGTTAGTGAGCTGGAGGCAAGCAAAAGGAGAGCACAAAGATGGCATCTGCCAGCTTCCATCCCTGCAAAGTACCCCATGCGGCTCCAAGACGTGTGTTAAATTAGAGGTCTGCCCCTTAGGCCAATGCTTTAAGATAAGCAACTAAACCTCTTCTATAAAAAGCCTGTGTACTTTTCAATTGGCTGTCTCTGCCCTAGTCCCTGGTATGGGTGAGTCCAAGGGTGCAAGGCCTTTAAGAGCCATTTCTCAGGTCATGATGGCCCTGTGGGTTTCATGGACATGAGCCAAGGTGGTTTTCAGTACTAGATGTTTGGGAGGCCTATCGCTCTGGTACAGATCTTAAAAGCTGGACCAATGTGGGGTTCAAACCCTCACTCCTCAGGGACACCCTGGGTTTTCAGGTTGTGGGTCACAACTCTAGGGGTGAGGTTTAAGGCAAGATTATGTCTTAGCCTCTCCTACCCACTTCAGTGTGGTATTTTGTTTTGTTTTTGCCTGATGTGTAAGCGTTTCTCAGAAAGGTTTTTCTCATCTATTTACTTTTTCAGAGAAATTTGTTACATCTGCAGCTGTAGATATGGTGGGTTCATAGGAGGAGCTAAGTTAGGATCTTCCTATGCCACTATCTTTAAATGGAACTCTTTGAGTAATTATTTTACTATGTACTATATAACTTATGTATGTATAAACATATATAGACACTATATACATATAGATACAAATATATGAGCAAATTTCTTGATTTTGAAAAATGTGCAATCCTCTCCAATGACACTTAAGAACATGAGGAACATTATAGCTTCTCCAAATTTTTGTCTTTTATTTCTCAAGCTTTTTTTTTTCTCCCATTATCTAAGTTTAAATTATTGTCATGTCTATAATCCCCAAAGTTCCATATTTATAATATATTTCTATCAAGTAATTTTTCTTTATCAGGAAGGTTTATAGATGGCCCCATATGTTGAATGTATACATGTTCAGAAAGACTTTCTGCTCATATTTTAAATAAAAATGATAAAAATTTTTAGGTTATAGGGGCATGTGTGTGGCTCAGTGTGTTAAGCATCTGCCTTTGGCTCAGGTCATGATCTCAGGGTCCTGGGATGGAGCCCCACATCAGGTTCTCAGCTCAGCAGAGAGTCTGCTGCTCCCTTTTGTTCTCCCTCTGTGTGCCCCCCCAAATAAGTAAATAAAATCTTTTAAAAAATGCTTAGGTTATATTTCTTCCTGGAACTCTATATATTGTTCAACTGTTGACTGACATTGAATTTGCAGAAGAGAATAATGTAGCTAGTTTTTCATGCTTCATCCATCCATGTAACTTGATTTTTCCATCTGAATATCATAGGATTCATTCTTGATCCTTCAAGTTTATTGTTATTATTATTAACATATACATCAGTATTCATCATTTTATACCAACTTTTCCTGGAACATATTTTGTATTTTTGATATAGAAATTCTTCTCTTATTTTAGTAATATATTTCTTCTCTCATATTTACCTATTCTTATAAAAATCTAATCATACTTTCCTTTGATTTCCTTTGTTTTGCCATGTGTATCATCTTAATAATCATATTTTTTATTTGATTTTAACAATTTTCTTTCGCATAGTCTTCTGGTGTTGGTCATTATTCCTGTCTCTGTTTCCAGTAGAATTTATTCTATTGCTTTCTGGTTCAAATGTAATTTTCATTCCTCTATTTGTTTTATTCTTTTCTTTCTTTTCTGTGCATATGCTTAGTGTTGAAACTTCTTTCTTTTCAATTTATTTTTGAACAGAAAAATTTTATCTAGTTCAGCTGTTTTCTCAGCAATAATTAAAGCAAGCAGATGGATATTGATCTGAGATCACAACTTTAAGGGGAAAACAAAACCCACAATGATAAATCAGCTTTTGGCATTCCCTCCTCAAAGCAAGTAGTCACCCAGACAGAAGATGCTCATTCTCAGTGAAGCTTTTAGCCCTTAGGTATTTTGTTTGATGTTTAGTGTTGATCTCTGCTTAGTCAATTCAGTCTTCTACTATAAAATTGGATCCATTCACATTCTCTCCTTTCATTATGATTGACCCACCATGATGCTTTTCTTGCAAAAAAGAGAAATTAGAGGACATAGAGATGATCCATAAACAATATCCTTCCTTCATCCATACTTTTTTATTAGGTTTCAGAGGGTAATGGTGCATAAACAGGCTACTACTTTATCATCATTTTATTTTTATTCTCATTTTGATCATTGACTATATCTCTTCTGAATTTCACTTTATGAATTAAATCTAGCTCATTTTTTTTAAAGATTTTATTTATTTATTTGACAGAGAGAGAAACAGAGAGAGAAGGAACACAAGCAGGGTGAGCAGGAGAGGGAGAAGCAGGCTTCCTGCTGAGCAGGGAGTCCGATGTGGGGCTCGATCCCAGGACCCTGGGATCATGACCTGAGCCGAGGGCAGAGGCTTTAACCCACTGAGCCACCCAGGTGCCCCTAAATCTAGCTCATTTTTGTGTATATAAGTCACAGTTTTATTAATATTTCCATGAAATCCACAGTGAATTTCTTGATCTGCATTTATACTTTTACATGAAGCATCAGTTACTTGGCCATTGAAGAATGGTGTAAGTCACATTCACTGCAATGGATTTTACATGACAGAAGTTCTAAATACAGTGGTGATTCACATGACATATTATAAAATTATAACATCTTCAGAATAGAATTCCAAAGTCCTTAAAGCAAGAAAGAAATTCATTTCTTATATGAGATATATTCACACCATTTTACTGAATTACTACATAATTAAATGAACTAGCAACCATTTTCTTTTTTATTACTTTTTTATAAGAAGAAAAGAGCAGGTTAAATTGAAAATATACAAATTCTAAATATCATTTTCACAAATAGTTTCTATTTTATTTCCTCATGATAGATTTTCTTGAATCTTTTGAAAGAGGCAAAGGTATAAAAATGTTCTCTCAGTATCAATTAACCAACTTTCAATTGTTCAGTTTTGCTTTGTGTTTTGTTTCCTTGGCATATCAGAGCATTTGGTTTTTACATGAGCACATCTGCCTTTCAATTGTAAACTCCCAGTAATAAATCCTTAAAATCTGAATGTGTTCTCATTAAATGTATCATAAATTCCTTGTTGGACTTATTAAACTTTGAAATTGCCCTTAATATAACAGTCTCTTATATGTCTTAAGTTGATTCCTATTTTCATTCAGATGTACAATTTAAACTTATGGAAATATACAAAGACATCAACATAAAAAAGCATCTATTTACATTTTTAAGAATACAATAAAAATTTAATGTATACTCACAAGTTATCATTTATCTCTAGGAGACTGATTCATATTCAGAGTATAGAAACACTGCTGTTGTCTGCTCCAAATGAATTAGTTACCTTTCACAGGGAGAGAGCTGTTTGAACTTAATTCTCCTAGAGTTTCTCTGTCTGTCTCTCTCTCACTCTGCCTTATGGCAAATGGATAACTTCTCTGACTTGTCAGTTTTTTTCTCTAAGAATGAGATGCCAGCATGTGCTCCATGTTATGTTATGTTTTGCTTCTTTGTACTATAACCATACAGGGAAGACTTTATAGAGGGTGGTCTTTATACTTCCAGCATTGCTTTGATTGGGTAGGTAAGGCTGTTTAATTCTTCAAAATAAAGCATGTTACTTGGTTGCAGATATATACCAGTATTAATTATATCATCTAGAGAAAGAGTCATATTTATTCTCTTAGCTATCTTACTCTGTTGGTCTTATTTCCCAATTGATTTAGAAATCAGATGGGGAAATTAGTGTTATAGAATCTTAAAACCTATGTTAATTTACTTCACAAGAGTTTTATGGGTTAACAAATATGTTAATGAATTATTTTTTGCAGAAAAATAAAACAGCCAGACAAAACAGAGAAATCCTTGTTAGCCAGCAGTATCTCATTTCCCTCTAAGAAAAATTATGTGGGAAATCATGTGTCATTATTATATAGATGACTGTGTATTAAGTATGCAATTATACAATCTGGATGAGACTCACTTTATAATCTTATTTTCCTATAAAGATACACCTATTATGAAGACTACATGCTTAACTCTACTGGTCTGTGTAAGTTATTAGAAACTGCTGGAGATACTGAAATTTTCCTTGGGCACCTTTTTCCTAGCTAACTACATTTAGGTAAATACATAGGTCTCTTCAGGTACAAGAAACTGTCTTTGAATAGGGCATAATATATTTCCACATGCTACATAAGTAGATAATCTAATATAGTTTTATAAACCCTTATCCAAATTGTCCAGTCTACAGTTACAGAAGATATATTTCTAACTCTCCCATAGCAAAGATGGCTTGTTGTTCTCCCACAACTTGCTCCCTATTCATTGTGTTCAATTTATGCTAGTAACAATTTCTCAGGTAGGCAATAAAATATATTTCTCAGTCACTCATCTTTAAGCATCTACGTCCCCATGATTGGGGTGTGACCTATGCAATGAGGGCTCAAGTTCTTAAGCAAACTCTAAGCCTGTCCCATAAAAACCCCTTATAACATCCTCTAGTCTTGATCTTTCCTCAAAACCAGTGCTGAATGTTGAATTTCAAAGTGATGTATGCAGCCTCTGTTGGAGGTGGTAGAGCCTTCATTAGGCTGGGTTCCTAAATGAATATATAAAGAAGCCATCTAGGAAGTGACATCACCAAAATGGTGACATAGGTTCCTAACTTTGCTTCCTTTCACAAGAACAACTTATGACCATTCATAAACCAGACATGACTGAGAAAATCTGAGAACATGGGAATGAGGCTGAAGCATACTACTATAGTAGAGACTGCATCAGAAGGATAAGAGGACTGACCACATAACCCTTTTCCTAGTGGGAAAAAAGAGCCCAGGGGAGACATCCATCTCCCTTAGCATTATGAGTCCCTTCTTGGGAGCTTCTACTGTGGTCTTGCCACATGGGGATGTTGGGAAATATGAAGGTCTTGACCACTGGGAATCTGATTGTGATAGAGAAGAGGCTTCTGATAACCAGCACTCAAATCTTAGAAGACCAAGTTCTGCTTTCAGTGCCCAGATAGTAACCTCAATCAGTAGTTTACTCATATATGCAGCCAAGATGGTCATGAATTCTACTCAGCAAACTTGCTGAGGTATAAGTCTTCCTGATTCAGGTATTAAACTCAAGTTCCTCTTTGCCTCTAGGGCCTGGTCTGCTGCCCCACAGACAGGAAGAGCTGAAACATAATCCATTCTGCTGCTGAGTATAGCTCTTGACATTGCTGACCAGAAATCCTGACCAGGAATACCAGGGCAGGGAGTCTTCCTGGAGTTGGCCTTACTATTCTAGCCCAGTAAGGAGCTCATTCATAGCCTGTTTATTGCTGAGTGCAGCCCCTGAGCCCTGCCCAACCAGAAAGCATGACCAGAACACATAAAACATTTTGTAGCCCAGTACACTTGACTGGAGAGTCTGTTGGACAGAACCAATCAGCTGCAGAGATAAGCCAGGGGTCCTGTTCAGCCAGGAAACTTGGGTCATGGATTAGTTTGACTTAAGATCATAAAGAGCTTCACTAGCTTAGAGCCAGTTCTCCTACTCTGCTCTTGCAGAGAAACTAGTTCATAGCCCTGCCCATTGCTGAATACAGTCTTCAGGACACATGGGAAATTGCATAGCCCATCCAGCAAACCTGCTCACAGGATAACGTGAATAGAGAATACGTTCTGTGGCTTTCCCCTCCAGCAAAGCAAAACTGGTTGCCTGTCTGCCCAGGGAATTCATTACATGGTTATCTGATTTAGATCCCCAAACCACAAAGATTCCTAGAGCCTGTTTTGCCTTTCTAGGGCAAGGAAGCTAACTTATAACCCCACTTAGTAATGAATATAATGCCAAGTTCTGACCACTAGGCTGACCAAAGAACTCAGGCAACCACCAAGCCTATCCTACAGCCTTGCTTGAGCAGGAAACCAAACTAGCAATCTTACCCAACTTTTTATCATTCTCCCTTAACCTCAGAACACAATCAGTGTCCTCACCCCAAAACAGACATTGATATAAAGCCCCACTTCCCCAATGATGTTACGAGCAAACATGTCCAGGAACCCAGAGTGAGCTGAATGGTAAAGAACTGTCTCTGCCAAAGTAAGACTATAAGGTCTGGATAAGGAGAGCATTTTCTCAAATCTTCAGGGGCCAACATAAAGAATCAAAGCAAGCAAACATGACACAACAAAAGGAAGCAAACAAAACTCCAATAACTGATCCTAAAAAAATGGGAATCTATTAACTTTAGACAAAGAGTTCAAAATAATCCTTTTAAAGAAGTTTAGTAATGTATAAGAACACACTGAAACACCACTAAATAAAATTAGGGAAAAAAAATCCCAGAACTGAAAAATACCATGACTAAAGTGTAAGGACCTATTTTATATTTTTATATTTTAGCCAGAGGTTTCCATTGAGGTTAAACAATAACATTGTTGTTTAACCCTTAAACTGTCTCTGCTCCCCTTCCCCCAGGGGTTTACTTAAAAACAAGTCCCAGGAACCAGCTCCAGGTAACAAAGCCCAGATACAAGGGTGGGTCAGGCCAGGTGGAGACATCTGAACAGTGGGAGTTGCATACTGTCTCCCTAGCTACCAAGGAGTAGGGGCCCCCACAACTTTGGGAGCCTTTTTGGCGCCAATTCTAACCAAGGTGTGATAGGCTGGTTCAAATGTCTACTAGGGTAAATTGTAATTCAATTGGTCACCTAGCATCACTGTGGAGTTTCCTGTGTGTTACAATCTCATTGGTCACCTGTGCATGGCCAGGCCCGACCACATGGCCTTTGCCCTTAAAAACTAGTTTGTGAAACAGAGAAGGGTCGCCCTCTCTTGTAAGAGGTGCATCCCCGAATGTTTGGTTAGATTCTTGATGCTTGGCACGAAATAAAGCTTTGCTTGACCTTTGCTTTATATCAGTCTCACTCCTTTAATCACGGACCCATTATTGGGGCATAACATAAAGAACCCAGCAGAGAGCTACAAAAGTGGAATCAATAATGTAGAAGAAAATATCAGTAATCCAGAAGACAGGACACTTGAAATTATCCATCCAGAGGAGAAAAAAAGTAAAGGAAGCCCATGGGACTCAATTAAAAGAAACAATATCCTCATTATGGGAATTCCAATAGGAGAAAAGAGAGGAAGAGAAAGTATATTTAATACAATAATGGATGACAACTTCTGAAATCTGGGGAGAAAAAATGGACATCCAGATTCATGAGGCCCAAAAGATTCAAAAAAGTTTGAACCTAAATAGGGCTGTACCAAGACACATTATAACTAAATTGCCAAAACTCAAAAGACAAAGAAAAAAATTTGAAAGCAGCAAGAGAAAAAAGAGTTTACATAAAACAAACCCCCATAAAACAACTGGCAGATTTCTCAACAAATTTTTCATGCTAAAAGAAAAAGGAATAATGTATTCAAAATCTTGATATTAAAAAAAAAAAGTCAACTAAGAATTCAATTTCTTAAGTATTGAATTCAATTCAATGCTGAAGGACAGCATTGCTATGGAAGAAGAAATATTTTCTCAGGTAAACAAAAGCTGAGGGAGTTAATCACTACTAAATCTGCATTACATAAAAAATGCCAGAGAGAGTTATTTGAAAGTAAAAGTACACTAATTAATATCATAAAGACACTAAAAGGTAATGTAAAACTCACCACTAATGAGAAATATGTAGTCAAATTTAGATTCTGTGATAGGATAATGTTGGTACATAATTTATTTATAATTGGTTTGAAAGTTAAAAACAAAAAGAGTAATAATAACCATAAGTACAATCATGTTATTGGATACATGATATAAAAAATATGTTAACTGTAACAATAACAAAAAATGTAATATGAGAAGAAAGAGACATAAAACTGAAAATTTAAAAATGTTATCAAAGTTAAATTGTTGTCGCTTCGAAATAGGGTGTTATAATTTTAAGATGCCATATATAATAATGTTTCATGATAATCTCAAAAGAAAAACATGCAGCAATTACACAAAAGAATATATAAAGAAGACAAAGCTTACTGATACCAAAAGATAAAAAAAGACAGTAAGAAATAAGAAATAATGGATCTAAAAAACAGCCAGAATACAATGAAGAAAATGGGAATAATAAGTTCCCACCAATAAAAAATTACTTTAAATGTAAACAAATGATACTAGCCAGTCAAGACACAGAATGGCTCAGTAGATTAAAAAACAAGATCCAATAATATGTGGCCTACATGGTCTGTTTTTAAGCTAAAGGGAGAGGAAAGTTATTTCAAGCAGATGGTGACTAAAAAGCAAGAGTAGCTATACTTACACCAGACAAAATGGACTTCAAAAATAGTAAAAAGAAAATAAGAAGGTAATTATATAATTACCTGATAAAGGTAAAAGGTAAAAAGAAAATAAGAAGGTAATTATATAACTACCTGATAAAGGAGTCAATCTATCAAGAAAGATTAATAAGATTAATAATTATTATTAATTATTATAATTATATATTATATATAATTATATAATTTTATATATTTTTTCATGTCATTAAATATATTCATATATAATAACCATAATATATTAGTATGCATTGGAAAGAAACACTGACCCAAACAATATATCATGGTCACAACTAAACATTTACAATTCTGAGTGAACAGAACTCAGAAACGCAGGAGGGAGCTGGGGGGAGGAGGGATGGAAGTGCCTTTGGGAGCAGGGAGAAGAGAGGTGTGATGCCGTGGGAATGGGGCTGGCTTGGTTTTGGCCAGGGAGCCAGTCCCCACGAGTACGCATTTGGATACCCCTGGGGTATGGCGTGGCTGTGGCCATGAATCGTGGCCCAGTGACCCCAGCCATGAGTCTAGTTCGTCCATTGGCCAGTCTCGCTCTCTCGGGGGTGTAGGGGACTTCCTTTACATGTTGAGACCCTGACATTTTTCAGTTTCATTCCATTCTAGGCCACACCCAAGGAAGTCTATACCCATTTCCTGCATGCTACTATGGAGGCAGAGGGGACATGAGGGGCCTTGGAGAGGTCCCCAGTCCCCCTGGCTTGTACCATAGGAGTCCCTCCCTTCCCATCTCTGGGCACGTGGGGCAGCCCCTCACCTTTTCCCTCTCTTCTACCCCGTAATCTTTAGTGTTACTGTTTGTCAGTCAAGCAGGCACGTTGCTGTCGGGAGCTCCAGACCACCCAGCAGGTGAGAAAAAGGACAGGTGGGCATTCTGTTTTCATTTTTAAAAAGTAATCTGGTATGTTTTTCTCAGACACCTACATATCACAACTCTGGTTAATACACTCTTCAAAATCAAAAGCTAGCTCCATTTTACATCCGATCCTAACTGTACAAACCGGATTATAAGAAGAGTATACATCTTATTATTATATAATTTACATTATATAATTTATATCTGATCCTAACTATACAAACTGGATTATTGTAATAAGATTAATAATTATAATAAGATTAATAATTATAAATATTTCTGTACCCAATATCAGAGCACCTAAATATATAAAGCACAACTAGCAAAACTAAAAGTAGAAATAAATAGCAATATAATTAGAGTTGGGGACTTAAAACTTTACTTATGAAAGTGGATAGATCATCCAGAGAATCAAAGAAACAGTAGAATTGAACAAAACTATAGACCAAATGGACCTATGAGACATATACAGAATATTCTGACACCATACACATTTTCTCCAAGTGCCTAAAGAACATTTTTCAGGATAGACCATGTGTTAGGCTACAGAACAAGTCTGAACAAATTCAAGAAGACTGAAATCATACCAGTATCTTTTCTGTCCACCATAGTAGAATACTAGAAATCAGTAATGGAGAAAAACTCATGAAAGCATGGAAATTAAAGGGGAAAAAAAGAAGGATCTAGACACAAAGAAAAATGGAAATACAACATATCAACACTCATAGGATGAAACAAGAGTAGTTTGAAGAGGGAAGTTCATATCAAGAAATGCCTACATTAAAAACAAAGATAAAATTCAAAGAACCTCACTATATACCTCAAAAAACTGGGGAAAAAAATTAAACAGAACCCAAAGTTAAAAAGAAACGTAATACAGAGTAAAGAAGAAATGAATGAAACGGAAAAGTATACAAAGGATCAAAAAAATTGAGAAACCTTTAGCTAGACTAACCAAGGAAAAAGAAGATCCAAATCAACAAAATTATAAATAAAAAGGGAGATATTACAACTGATACCACAGAAATACAAAGGATCATAAGAGGCTACTATGAACAACAATAAATCAATGACTGGAAAACCGAGAAGATATAGAAAAACTCTGAGAAACAAACGCATCGGGGCGCCTGGGTGGCTCATTCAGTAAGTGTATGCCTTCGGCTCAGGTCATGATCCCAGGGTCCTGGGATCAAGCCTGGAATCAGGCTCCCTGCTCTGCGGGAAGCCTGCTTCTCCCCCTCCCACTCCCTCTGCTTGTGCTCCCTCTCTCCCTGTGTCTCTGTCAAAAAAATAAATAAAATCTTAAAAAAAAAAATACATTGCATCAAAACTGAATCAGAAAAAACATATAATCTATCAAAACTGAATAAGAAATAGAAAATCTAGAGGCACCTGGGTGTCTCAGTCAGTTAAGGGGTTGACTCCTGATTTGTGGCTCAGGTCATGATCTCAGGGTTATGACATCAAGCCCCATGTCAGAGTCTGTACTCAACAGAGAGCGTGCATGAGGATTCTTTCTTTCTCTGCCCATCTCCCCCCCATTTGTACTCATGCTCGCTCTCTCTCTCTCTCTCTCTCTCTCTCAAATAAATAAATAAATTCTTTAAAAAAAGAAATAGAAAATCTACACAGATCAATTTGCTAATAAAGAGATCAAATCAGTAATCTTAAATCTCTCAACAAAGAAAAACCTAGTGCCAGATGGCTACACTGGTATATTTTACCAAACATTGAAAGAACTAATATCAATCCTTCTCAGATTCTCCAAAAAATCAAAGTGTAGGGAACACTCCCAAATTCATTTTACCAGGGCAGCATCACCCTGATACCAAAGACAGAAAACAACATTATTAGAGAAGAAAATTATAGATTAATGTCCCTGATGAATATAGAAGCAAAAATTATTAATAAAATACTAGCAAACAGAATTCAGTGTATTAAAAGGCTTGTTCATCATGATCAAATGGTGTGCTGTAAAGATGGTTCAACATATGCAAATCAATTAATAGACTAAAAGAAAAGAAAAGAATCAACATCCATTCATGACAAAAACTCAACAAATTAGGTGTAGAAGGAATGTACCTCAACAATTTAACAAAGATGATGAAAGTGGTGAAAGTTTGAAATCTCTTCCTCCAAGCTAAACAATACAATGTGCTCACTTTCACAATTCTTATTCAATATAGTATTTGAAGTCCTATCTAGAGCAATCAGGTAAAAATAAATAAATAAATAAATAAATATAAAAGTCAGAATTGGAAGGGAAGTAAAATTGGCTCTAATATATGAAAAATCATGGAATTCACCAAAAAACTATCACATCTAATCAACCAATTCAGGAAAGTTCCAGGATACAAAATTAATATACAATAATTAGTAGCATTTCTGTAAACTAACAATGAATTATATAAAAAAGAAATGAAGAAGTCAACCCCCATTTACAATAACACCAAAAATAGTACAATACTTAAAAATAAATTTAACTGAGGTGAAAAATGTCCACGTTGAAAAATACAAAATACTGATGAAGGAAATCAAAGACACAAATAGATGGAAAGGTATCCCCTATTCATGGATGAGAATTAGTATTCTTAAAATGTCCATACTAACCAAAGCCATCTGTAAATTCAAAGAAATCCCTATCAAGGTTCCAATATAAATATGAACACATGAAAAGACATTAAACAACACTACCATCATGAAAATGCAAATCAAAACCACAATTAGAATCTCACCCTGTCAGAATAGCTAGTATCAAAAAAAGACAAGAAAAGGCAGGATGGTGAGGGTGTGGAGATAAGGAAATCCTATGTGCTGCTGGTGGAAATATGGGTACAGTCACTTTGGAAAGCAATATGGAGGTTCCTCAAAAAATTAAAAATAAAATTAAAAATAAAAATAAAACTACCAAATTATATAGCAATTCTACATGTAAGTACATATCTAAAGCAAATGAAAATACTAATTTGAAAAGACCTATACATCACTATGTTCATTGCAGCATTATTTACAATAGCCAAGATATGGAAGCAATCTAAAACCTAAAAGTTCATTGATAGATGAATGAATAAAGAAAATGTGATATATACACACGCACACACGCGTACTGGAATATTAGTCACAAAAATAAGAATAAAATTTCATCATTTGCAACAACATGAATGAAACTAGGACATTATACCAAGTGAAATCATCAGAGGAAGATGAATACAATATGATTTCACTTATACATAGAATTAAAAAACAAATGAATAAACAAAACAGGGACAGATTTATAAATACAGAGAACAAACTGATGATTTTCAGAAAGGAGAAGGGTAGGAGGATGGATGAAATAAGTGAAGGGGACCAAGAGGTACAATCTTAGAGTTAAAAAATAAATAAGACATGGGATATAATATACAGTAAAGGGAATATAACCAACAATATTGTAACAATTTGGTTGTTACACAATACAATATTGTGACAGACAGTAACTACACTTGTTGTGGTAACCACATCATGATGTAGATAAATACTGAATCCCTATGTTGTATACCTAAAACTAATACAATATTGCATGTCAATAAAATAAAATACAAATACAAAAATAATTCAATGTCATTTACTTAAAGAGGCAGAAAAAGTAATCCTAAAATATATATGAGAAGACAACAGACCTTGAATAGTTAAAATAATCCTGGGGAAAAACAAAGTGGGAGGCATCACACTTACTTATTTCTAGCTATGTATAAAGTTCTGGTAATCAAAACAATATGGTATCTGCACAAAATGGATACATTGACCAACAGAACGGAATCAGGAGCCCAAAAATTAACCCATGCATATATAATCAACTAATATTTGACAAGGGAGCTAAGGATATTCATTGGAGAGAAGAAAATCTTTTCAATGCATGGTCCTGAGAAAGATGGATAGTCAAATGTAAAAGAATGAAACTAAATCACTATCTTAAACCACTCACAAAAATTAAGTTGAAGTACTTTAAATACTTAATTGTAAGATAAAAAACCATAGAACTCCTAGGAGAAAATACAAGCGGTAATCTTCTTGACATGGGTTTATAAATATGTTCACATATTGCACTAAGCACAAGCAACAAAATAAAAATCAAACCAATGAGACTCCAATGAGGAAAAAAGGAAAAAGAAAGAAACCCATTTATCAGTCTTTCCCTTCACCCATCCTCCCATACTCACATAAATTTCTGTAAGCTAGTGAGATTTTAGGGTTTATTAATTATAAATAGTTTGGCAAACTTAACAAATGCACCCCTTGGCTTTCCTTATGACAGATTATTTATTAATGTGGGACTTACTGCATCTTAGTAGCCTGCGATAGGAAAGGTTTCCCAAACTGTGCTTTTATTACTTAAAGTTGAGAGAGTTGCTAAGAGCAAAGACTCTGAAGTTGAATCCTGGCTCCTCCATTTGCAACTCTGTGACCATGGGAAGTAACGTATTATCTCTGTACATCAATATTTGATTTGTAATCATAATAGCATACAACGGAGAGTGTTGTTTTGAGAATTCTATGAGTTATTTAGAAAACCTTTAAAATACAGCCCAACATAGAGGAATAAAATTCACAATTTTGCCTTTAACTTCCCTTATAAATTGAAGTATTAAACATAAATTTTGTTTTCATTTATCTCCAGAAAAACAACATTCAAAATTCAGAGACATTGTGTAATAACAATTGAGTAATATAAATTAATTCCTACATTTGCTTATATTAAATCCTAATGAAGCATTATAGGGGGATGGCAGAGCTATTCTTAATCCTGAGAATATTACTTAAAGCATAGAAAAGGATGAGAAAAAACATTTTGTGTGGTAGGTGAAAGATTAAAAATAATGGGGAGGTAATGGAAAAGAATATCTTTCTAATGTAGTGGAAGGATTGTTTGCACAAAAAAATACAAGTCCATATTCTGTATCAGTTAACCCATTTGATTTAACCCTTAAAATTCAGTTACCAAAAATACAGTCCCCATTCTAGAAGATAATGCATTTTACACTTTTCCTCTGTATTTTAAGAATTTAATGCTTTAATAATAAAAAAAATTCCTTCACTATATTTAATAAGCTAAAAACAATAATTTACCAATGCATGTAGTTAAACCTCTCCCAGAAAAGCACATAAAGTCTTTCTTTATTTGTTCTTTAAGTCTGTATAAGATTTCTGCTGGCAAATTAACAGTTTAGATTTTTCATAAAGAGAGATTCAAAGAGCATCAACTTCTACCCCTCCTAGGAATTTTAGGGTTAAATAAGAATTTGATTTGGTACAAATTTCCCCATTTTCAGATATTCATATTTATATTTCATTTTTACCTCTGCTTTTAAACTTGCTGTCAAGTTATGTGATAATATTCAGGGCATTTTCTTTTTCAGTTGCAACTTTGTAAGTGATCTGAAGTAAGGTTTGATTTGACAGTCATAAATCCGGTTTCTATTTCATTTCTTAAGCTAGATGCATTTGTTGTGCTGTTGTAATGGTAACTTTTGATAAACCCATAGTCCCTCTCATGTGTAGAGGGACTTTTACTAAAAAATATATACCTATATATCCTGACAAGCACATTTTTAAAAAAACAGGTTTTAGTTTTGTTTGTTCTTATCTCTCCATTTTCCCATCATCACACATTGAAGTAGAAGGGCTATGGTTTTACATAGATAAAAAATTTCACACACACACACACACACACACACACACACACACAAACACACACACAAACACACACATGCATACACACAAATAATATCATATGGTCCATTTATATCATACTCAAGAACAGACAAACTAATTGGTAGTAATGAAAGAAAAATGAATACCTCTGGTGGTGACTTAGTACAGACATTGCCTGGGAAAGAACAGAAGAGAACCTTCTGCAGAAATGAAATTTTTTAAATCTTTATCTTGCTGGTAGTTATACGGGTACACATGTATAAAAGTGTAAGCTGTATATTTAGTTGTTGTGCATTTTAATAAAGTGCACCACAATGTTTGAAAAGAGAACGCAGAAAAGGGTAATACCATTTTTCTCCTATAGTAGAGTTATTGAACTGTAGCTCATCAATAAAATTTGAAACAGTTGTGTAGTAAGGGAATGAAAAGAGGCCAAGTCATGAAGTAAGATTCCACAGAGGGTGGGAAACTAGAAATCACCCCTAGGGGCCACTGGAAAGTGGTGAGAGCATTAGTGAAATACTCCAGGTCTAGCTTTCTGTTGTTCATTTATCACTCCTCTAAAGTCACCACAGCTTATTCTTACTACTGTTGCCATCCTAAATATAAAAAACATCTGGGAAAGCAGGCAACAAACAGCAGCAGCTGTTATTATTGGCACAGAACAAAGGAGAAAAGCACAGAGATGGCAGCATGTAGCAAAACAGCCATAAAACTGGGCCAGCAGCAGCAGCATGCCCAAGGATGGCAGAGAACTGAATACAAGGAAGGGTGGCCAGCAGCATTTCTACTTTACAAAACTAGTAAGAAAACTTTAGCACAAAATAGTTTTTAGGCAAATCATGAATATATAACCAATAATTCAAAAGTTTTTTTTTCATAAAAACATGCAATTTCTCAGTATCCGAAACCAACTACACATTCTAACCCAGATTTTTTAAAAGATATTTATTTACTTGAGAGAGAGAGAGACAGACAGACAGAGCACAAGCAGAGGGAGGGGCAGAGGATACCCCACTGAGTAGGGATCCTGACATGGGACTCAATCCCTCAGGACCTGAGCTGAAGGCAGATGCCTAACCAACCCACTGAGCCTCTCAGGTGCCCCACCCACTTTTTTTTTTCCCCCCCCTCCAAACTAACATCTTTCAGTTTACTGAGTACTTAGAGTTTGCTAAGTAAATCTGGGGTAAGATGAAATACTTTATTCACCAACATGTTTGCTTAATTCTTTGTATTTCTCAGCAATTTCAGCTAGCCTGGCTAAGTAAGTTCTGAACCTTGCATTTATATGCTTATTAAGGACAGGAGAACAAAAGACAAAAACTAGGCTCATTTACTAGGGCACTTAGAAGGAGACCTCGCAAAAAGTCCAAAGGAAGATGATGCAATAAATCCAAATGTATAGTTATAATGAAAAATAGGAATGAAATAGCTGAAAATAAAATAGGTGAAAAGTAAGTTATCAGGTTGCAATTTTTTAAAAATCAAACAATATAGCAGGAAAATTTTATCCAAAAGAAAGTTGGTACTGCTCCGTAAACAGAAAACTAGACTTTAAGCAAACAAAAAAAGACCAGTATTAAAAATAAATGGAGTCCTATATTGATAAATCATTTGATTTTTTCCAAAAAGGAAAACCAATTCTAAACTTCTATGAATAAAATAATGGTTTCGTAAAGTGAAAACCAACTGATAGAATTACAAAGAGAAATCCACAAATTCACCACAGCAGTATGACATTAACAGAGCTATCTTAGATAGCTCCATCAGCCCAAACCAAAATGTATTAGAAAAATTAAAGAGCAAAATTAATAAGCTTAGTACAACAGGCATAAAGAACATATTTTTCAAGAATTATTTTTAAGCACGCATCAAATGCTAATGAAAAATTATATAAATTCCTATGAATTCAAAATGATTAGCATAAAACAGCATGCTCTAAATTAATTTAAAAATTTTTAAACATAACTAGAACTTCCCATTCAGCTAGAAATTTAAGAGTACAAATCTAAATCAATCCTAGATCAAAGATAAGTTATACTAAAAAATAATAAATTTTAGATGTGAGTCATAAAGAAATCCTTATAAGAGTCAACTTATGAAATACATTGAGAAAAAATAAACTAAATTGTTTTACTGTATCTGATATTGATGGAGAAAATTTTAAGTAAATATAAAAACCTACAAATCATAAATAATTTTTAAATGCCATTACATTAAAAATTAGAGCCTATATTCATTAAAGATTAGCCAAACTTCATGAAAACATTTGTATAACATAAGACAAAAGAATTTTGGGGTGCCTGGGTGGCTCAGTAGGTTAAGCCTCTTCCTTCGGCTCAAGTCATGATCTCAGGGTCCTGGGATTGAGCCCTGCATCAGGCTCTCTGCTCAGCAGGGAGCCTGCTTCCCCCTCTCCCTCTGCCTGCCTCTCTGCCTACTTGTGATCTCTCTCTCTGTCAAATAAATAAATAAAGTCTCAAAAAAAAAAGAATTTTTATGCAGAAAATATAATTCTTAAAAACCTACAAATGAATGAGACAGACAAAATCCTATAGAAAAAATAGGAAAAGATGATACTTCTTATATAAGAGCATAAGACAAATGGCCATTAAATACATGAAAGATACATTACATTATGAGCTTTTAAAGAAGATTAAAATCATAATGAGATTAGGTTTTACACTCACCAGCTAAGCAAGATTTCAAAATTTCACAAGATGAAATAATGACAAAGATGGAAAGCAGCTGGAACTGTTAAATAATGTTAGTAAAAGGTAAATTGATGCAACTACTTAGAAATCAATTTGGCACTTATCTGTTAAAGGTGAAGATGCGCATACCTTACAACCCAGGAATGCCACTTTTAGATATACACCCTACAGCAAGGAGACATATGGTATGGTAACAATATTTGTAATAGCAAATAAACAACAAACTAAAAACCACTAAATATACATGAAAAGCAGTAAGATAAATTGTGCTACATTAATATAAAATGAAATTAAATACAGCTACAGGTAGTAATATGAAAATGAAATTTAGAGGGACACCTAGGTGGCTCAGTTAAGCTGCTACCTTCAGCTCAGGTCAAAATCCCAGGGTCCTGGGATCAAGTTCCGAATCAGGCTCCTTGCTCAGCAGAGAGCCTGCTTCTCTCTCTGCTTCTGCCTGCCACTCTGCCTGCTTGTGCTCTCTCTCTCTCTTTGATAAATAAATAAATAAATAAATAAATAAATAAAATCTTAAGGAAAAAAAAGAAAAGAAAATTTAGAAACTGTTAGATAAATCAAATTCTACAACAGTACATATGTAATGCTTTAACTTATACAAATTTTAAGAATATACAAGTAATGTATTGTTTTGAGATAAATAACATGTGTTAAACTAAAGAAAAGCAAGAAAATAAACAATATTTAGGATATAGCTTATTTATGGAAGGTAAGAGAAAGTTAATAGGATTGGAACACAAGGGATTTCAAAGAAACTCAAAATATAAAGAAACAGAATTACAGAAATATATGTAAATCAATAGTAAATCAATACAGAATATAGAAGTGTTATATATGTGTGTGTGTGTGTGTGTGTATTCTATAGAAACATAGGCATGCTCCTGTCCTATATTGGGTGGTTGATAGGTACACAGGTTTGTGTTTGTTACTCCATAACTGTCCAGAGGTTATAAATATAATTTTGTATGCACTCAATATTTAATAAAGCTATTGTCAATATCTACAACCTCACCCTGCCTGTTTCTTCATTTGTAAAATATAAACTTAGAGCTCTGGCATGCAGTAAACATTCAATAAATGTTAGCTATGTTTGCAGGGATAATAAAAACCATTTAAAAACAATATTAGTCAAAGGATACTGTTATTAGCTTTGAGAAAAATATTTATTAGGTATAACCCCTAAACAGGTAATTAATAATAGTTTTTTAAAAATACTGTGGCAAATAAAATAATCTGTGACATAAAAAACTAAATTTAAGAGTTGGAAAAGTATATTTAAATCCACTTACTTCAAAGAAGTACAAGCAGTTTCTTAGAATTGAGAGGATTACAATCATTTACAGAACAAATTTATTCTGTATAAAGATAACAAATAATAAATAAATAATTACAGAATAAATGCTACATGTTCACCACCCTAAAAAAGATCTCTCAACTCTTAAGACCTTAAAAGAACAGTCTTCATAGCAGAACTTAATTAAGTTTGCCCTTCTGTTTGGTGCATTAACTCAAGCACATTACCTGCTAGAAAGCAGAGTCCTTAACACGATCTCAGGCAGATGCAACTTCCCCAGAGGCAGCATACTTAGCCACAGATTAGAAATGCCTGCAGGGTTATTTTTAGAATTCTAAAATCCTGGCCACACCCAAGCCAATTAAATCAGGATCTGTGGGGATGGGACCCAAGAAGCAGCTCATTTTAAAATCTTGGCAGAAGTTTCCAGAATGCAGCCAAGGTTGAGAATTGCTATGTTAGAACAAGTCATAATCACTCTACCCTGAAAATCCCAGTGCCCCATGTGGATTTAATTTTACTTGACACTGGATAAACTGACCTGCCTACGATTGATGGTCTCAAGCTCTAAAGGTTTTCTTGTGGATAGCTTAAGGTAAAGCATTTGTTTTATGTATGGGAAGACGAAAATATGAGCAAACCACTGTGGAACCTGTGGTTTCACCTCAGGTTAAAATCCTGTGAAGAGTCACACTACTGAGGAAGGTATATTAGTCAAAGAGTATTATATCAGGGTGCATTACCCTCACTTACCCACAGAGATCTGAAAATTATGAAGTTAGAAATCTACTTATAATTCACAGTGATATTTGAAAAGCATTATCCATTCAATTTCCATGAGAAGTGTGCCAAATAGGCAGAAAATGTGTTGTGGGCTTATTCCATTTTGTATATGAAAACGTCCACATAAACTATTTATTTGTTTATTTATTTATTTATTTATTTTTGAAGATTTTATTTATTTATTTGCAGGCAGAGATCACAAGTAGGCAGAGAGTCAGGCAGAGAAAGAGAGAGAGGGAGGAGGAAGCAGGCTCCCCGCTGAGCAGAGAGCCCGATGCGGGGGCTCCATCCCAGGACCCCAAGATCATGACCTGAGCTGAAGGCAGAGGCTTTCACCCACTTAGCCACCCAGGCGCCCCCCACGTAAAATATTTAAAAATAAAAGAAGAGTATGTTAGTAACACATTCTATTTTCCTGACTGGTAGGATTATTAGAAGGTAAGTTCTTATTTGGATCATACAATATTGAAAGTCTGTAGTCACCAACTGTAGACACATTCATTACTAGACTGCAATATTTAAATATGGACACATTTCTTAAATTTTAAGAAGCTGGCTATTATTTTCTTTGAGACATTCATTTTCTTATTTAATAGCACTTTCAGAAAGGTTGATTGATAGCTTTTAGTACAGATAAACAAAGTTCTAGACATTTTACTACTTTGGAGTTTTCAGAAATAGATACTTTTTCAAGACTAATTACTTATATAAACGCTTAAACCTAGTTCAGATATTTCTGTTTACCATTCTCTTTGAGGATTTTTCTCCCATTGTGCCCTATGACTTATTTTTTTATCTTCATATCTTAAATATCTTAGTAAGGAAAGAAACACTATCAATTATTGTGAGTCTTAGGGTGAAAAGTCCATCTTAGTCTATTAGCAAGCGTATCCACATTGTGATTTTGAGTAGAACTAGTAATAAGATTCTCTTCTTATATGGAAAAGAAGTACAAGAATGATTAAAGACACAGGTAAAAACAGATCTTAACTATACTGAGAAGGAAAAAAAAATCAGAGAATAAAGAAATTAGAGTTACGAAAAGTACTTAGATTTCTACATATGGTCCCTAATGAAACTGGTAGATAGAATCTTCCATTTATTCAAGGGCATATGAATCCAACCTATGAATAAAATCTCCTTATGTTATTGGCAGGAAAATTATGATATTTGGGTGAATTAGGGTAGAGCTGGGCCAGAAAACAAGGCTAATTTGGGACCAGTATTGGCGATAATTAACATTAGTTTAAAACAGAATTAGCAAACCTACAGGAGAAAACATACACAAAATCAAGGAGACAAATTAGATAGTATATAAATGCTGGTAAAACCCATGTAGATCCTCTTTACCAGGGTAATGATTACTATCCTAACTAGCTGTGGATATTGTTTATGCTGCCCCTTTCTCTAGAGAACTGACTTGGGCCAAAGGGAAGTCTCTTGGAATGTGAATTCCCCCCATCTCCTCTTCCCAGAAATTCAATTGATATGAAATAGAGGCTGCCCTTCAACCTCAACCACTCACCTCATCAACTTCAAAGATGGATCAACTCTGTGGTATAATTTAGTTCCAAAGTCCCCTTTAAAATTAGGATAAGGCTAGTTTCACATCCTCTACTTAACATTTTTGCTCCTTTCCCACCTCTCTTCTACTGAGAACACTCTTTCAGGAAAATCACTTAAATAAGAATCCCCACCTCAGGCTCTGTGTCTGGGGGATCTAATCAAAGACAGATGGGTCCTTCCCACTTCCTCAAGGAGGTACTTTTGAAATTCTTCAGTCTTAGCTTTCATGGAGTGAGGAATGCACCAGTTAAGAACTAATGTCTTTCTTAATCTCACAAAACAAACTGAGGGTTGCTGGGGGGAGGGGGGAGGGAGAGGGTGGTGGGGTTATGGACATTGGGGAAGGTATGTGGTATGGTGAGTGCTGTGAAGTGTGTAAACCTGGCAATTCACAGACCTGTACTGCTGGGGCTAATAATACATTATATGTTAATTAAAAAGTTAAAAATTAAAAAAAAAGAACTAATGTCTTAGGGAGTTTCTTATAAGTGAATGGAAATTAGATCATATTAACATTCTAGGACCCAGCCTCTTACTATATAAGAAAACATAATTATGTATTTCCACATTCAATCTTTTTCCCATATCATAAGGCTACTGGAAGTTTTGGTGCAATGGGCCTCTTGTTCATACTCTTCAAAGGTTCTACCCTTGATTGTAAACATGGGGGTGTAGCCCCATTGACAACCAACTGGTTGCATTTTATATTACAGGACTCTTTCAGTTTGTAAGGCTGTTAAAGTGACATGATGTGTTTTATCTCATAGTTTTCAATTATGAAGCTGTGATTATCTGGCCTGTCCTCACCAGGCAGATCCTCAAGACTTGCCAACCTTTATTCTGTAGGATTCACTGACAAGGATGTTTTCTCATCATTCCCTACCCTATGGGGAGAATATAGCCAACCTCAGATTGACTATAGCTTGATGATGGTTTATGACCAGTAAAATTTGCAACAGGAAACCAGGCACAGTGTGTTCAACCTACAGTTGAGAGTATTTGACTTAGTGGGACAATATCTGATAGCGGGAGTTGCTCTATTCTCTGATACAGAATACATTACCGTTGCAGCTAATTTAACATAAGAATGTCATTTTCAACTCTCTTCCTCTTTTTGCATTCATTCAATGCACCTACCTACCTGGCCCGGTTTCAACCTGGAATTTTATACAATGGCTATGTAAATTTAAACCCTCGTTTCCCAGGCCTTTACCTTTACTCAGAGACTGGAGAAAGGGGCAAGGCAAGAAGACTACTACCCTGAAATTACTTAATGGGCACATGTCACAATATCATTTTCTTATCCTTCCCTCTAGAGTGAAAGTCAGTCATTGTATCCTACCCCATAGCTACCATTTGGTATAATTACCCAACCACCCTAGAGGACTGGTGTTTTTGTAGCTTACGTAAGATTCTGCCATTTTTCCAGGGTTCACCGTTCCTCAGATGAAGCACTGTAGTCCTTTTTGCGGATTTCTGATTTATGGATTACTGGTAGTGCCATAATAAAAGGAGAAGTGGTATTTGTTCTATACACAGAAATATTTCTACTTGATATTCTGGTGAATAATATGAAGGAGAAGTTAATATGGGATTATTCCTCTTTTTTTTTTTTCCTTAGGTTCTATTAATCATTAAGATTTTTTTTTTAAAGATTTTATTTATTTGACAGACAGAGATCACAAGTAGGCAGAGAGGCAGGCAGAGAGAGACGGGGGGAAGCAGGCTCCCTGCTGAGCAAAGAGCCCGATGCGGGGCTCGATCCCAGGACCCGAGATCATGACCTGAGCTGAAGGCAGAGGCTTAACCCCCTGAGCCACCCAGGTGCCCCAATCATTAAGATTTTTGACAGGAAAAGTAGCTAATGGTGTTGATAGAAGTTGTTGTCTTTGTTTTATTTCTCCTTCAGAATTACATTCCATGTCTCAATTATCTTTCCTAAAAGACAGCATGGTGGGTGAAAAGTCAAAGTCATATTCTAAAAGCAGGCTCAATTCTGTCTATCCTGGGCAATGAAGTGGCTTTCTTGATAGGTGAAAGTTAAAGATTGTTCATATACCAAAATTTGTATGATTTCTATGCATCTATAGAAGCTCAGATAGACGCTGTAATTCTGTCCCTGAAAAGGCATCCACCACTGTACGGACACCCTCTTCAGAACCATTAGTCATGAGACAAAATCCACCTGCCAGTTGTACTTATATTCTATGTGAGACCCAGCCACAGTGGTGCCTTTCATCTGTAAGGTGTCTCCTTTGATATTTCTCACTGAGTATTTTGGAATCCTAACTAGTTTTCCAGCCGTAATGTGAAAACTCAGAGCTATCTTCTCAGCTCCAGGTATTCTATAAAAAAGGAAGTTGGTGCTAGCCAAAATTCACTATTGGGATAGAAAAAAAAATGGAATTTTAAAATTAGTTATTTCATACCATTCCACTAGTGCCTGGATAGCTGTATTGACCATGTGTGTATATTTTCTGTATTATGATGCTATGACACCTGGGGCCTCACTAATCCTGGAGGGTGTTCCCTCTCAGGGTTAGCTAATTCTTAGAAAACAGTCCTCTCTTATGCAAACTAACTAATCCAGAGCCCACATTTCCAACTGCTTCACACTCTAGGCCACCATCCTCCAACCCTAAACACCCCAGGGCCAAGAACCTTGTACCCCAGAGCCTGATGAATTTATTTAAACTCACCAATACTAAGCCTGTTTAGCCTTCCTACTCTACCTCACCCATTCCATTCCTAGAAAACCACAATAAAGGCTCTTACTCACCATTACCCCTCTCTCCTTTGCCTCCTAATCAATTATAACATAATGCTTTCCCATATGGTTCTTCATAGCATGGTGTGAGTGTAACTAACTTTTCAATGGCAGTTGTCTCCTAATCTGTGGACTTTGCCATACTTAAATAATAGTAAAACCTGTATTTTACAACCTGCTCTCTATTACTGCCAGTATGATGACATACCAACTTACTCAGTTCAGGATAATTTGCTGGGTCACACACATTCCCCTTGCTTTTGTAACAAGACACATTTGTGTTATTAAATGAACAGTTTGTACCTATTGAAACCTCTACCTCTTTTTGATCTACAATGCTGGTATAGATTTGACACAGAGGCAAAACAAGGGGCTTTTTTTTTTTTTTCCTAATACAAGCTGTGTTTCCATTCAGAGGATGTGAACTCTGTACACTCTGATTTTCTTATATTCTCACCTTTTTAACATAGCCTGTCTTTTACTCCCATTTTGGGTCTCAGGCAATTTCAGGATGTCTGATCTGCATACTTGTCCCATAAAATTAAATCTTCAGTAGAGAAGTTCATGTTCTCTAGAGAAGTGATTTTTATTTGAAAACCATCCAAAACCAAGTTATGGACCCCCTTCCTGTCAGCACGCACATGGGTAAAATAGCTTGATAGAGGAAACAACACGAATGCACGTTTTCCTTCTCTCTACTCAGCTGGGGCCATTATGGGTTGTCCACACCAGGGGCAGAAAACTGCAGGGAGCTGCTGATGCAGACTGTTTTGAACCTGACATCCTTCTCTTAATCTGAGGGGAAAGAAACCCAATCCTTGAAACACACTAATAAAACCAGAAGAAGACTCAAGAGTCTCCTTTAAACTCCATGTTCTATCTTGAACAGTGCCAGTGAATACAATCAAAGACCTAAATG
>NW_027666466.1:0-49986 GCF_963455335.1 Martes martes | reverse complement strand
CACCTCCCCTTTCCATTGGGTAGGAGAACATTTCATTAATCCACTTAATCATTTATTCAACAAATATTACTTGACAACTGCATGCCAGGGATTGTACTGGGCACCAGTTATAGAGCAGTGAACAACACAAGGCGAAATTTCTGCCCTTAGGGAAGTTTCAAGACCAGCAGACAGATATTAACTAATGACAATAAAGTGGGGTGAATGACGTGACTGAATTTCCAATATGAACAGAACTGGGACAGCGATATATTTGAAATCAGAACCAAACCATTTGTCTCAAAGAATAACAATTACGGTTTTTACCTATTTCTATGTTTTGGGAGGTGGCTGGGTGGAGAAGTGCTCAGGGAGGTTAAGGGGTTGCGCACTAGAGCTCTCCCTTGACACAGCTGATGAAAAAGGTAAAGTTTAGGATGCCATGATGACAACTACCAGGGGGACCTAAACTAGTCTAAAGGGTCAGGCAAGACCTCGAAGGGGAAGTAGGATTTTTAAACAAATTTGAGGCGGAAACTGAGGATTACGTAAATTATTGATTTGATAAAGCTCTGGTTCGAAACCTATTTCGATTAAACATTTTCGAGGATGTGAATTACTGTCCAGAAGTGGTTGATTTTTCGGACCAACCACCATGGAGCTCGCTTGTGGAACCACAAGTTCCAATTCTCCAGGCGGCAACGTTCTAAAAACTACTTTCGCGGCGGCGCTTGCAGTTAAAAACACTAAAACTCCCCGAAACCCTCGCAAACTCCGCGCGGCGGCGGCGGCGTAGGACGCGCGCAGCACTTCGGATCTTGTAGTCTGGGACCGACTCCGAGTCCCACAGTGCTGTGCGGAGGGTCGTCGCGCCTGCGCGGTGCGGGAGGCGGGCAGCGCCGAGTGCGAGGCTCTTTTGTTCGGCTGAGGGGAGGGCCGTTGGCCGGGGCCTGCGGTACGCCGCTTCAGTGAGGGGCTCGACTGCGGCCACCGGCTTGTTGCTTTTCTGGGCGCCACTCCTCCGGCTGGCCAGACGCGACGCGCCATTAGCGCGGCACCGATTCCTCTCGGGCTCTTGGGCGCTGCTCTGAGGTAAAGAGCCCGCTAGAGGCGGGGAAGCGGGCGGGGCGGGAGGGGGGAGCGGGCGCTAGAGGCGCGCGGCGGCGGTGGCGGCGGCGTAGGCGGGAGCCCTGGGTGAGGGGCCGCGCTCTTGCGGTGGAGGTTGGGAGCGGGGAACGCGCCCGGTCCCGCACCCTTCCCGCGCTGAGTTCCGCGCCGGGTGCAGGGGGTCGGGCGCCAGGCGGGAGAAGGATGGAGAGGGCGGGGCGGGCTGCGTACTCTGCCTGAGATAGAGGCGATTTGGGGTGGGCCGAGCTCTGGCGGGTTGTTCCTCTGGGCCTGGGTAGACCAAGACAATGCTACGTGGGTTGTTGGGTGGGCGGCTGCCGGATTGCGTTGGGGAGGAAACACTCGAATAAATTGGTAAGGGGACAGGCTGGGGAGCCTTGATGCTTGGACTTGCGTGGGGGTGACGACTGCGAGACCCTCGGTTTCGAAGGCAACCTGAGAATATGGGTCCGGCCAGCGCTGCCAGAGGCATTACGCTCGCCGGACTAAGGAGAAGTAACTTCGAGGAAATAGTAGAGGGGACTGGGCAGCCCTAGGTGTGCTACTTGGGGAGGAGACCTGTTGGTTAAACTGGAGAAGGGGCTAGCAGAGGGAGGGGCAGTTATGTGCCAGGCTTGGATCTAAAGGGGGAGGAGCTGTTGGGGTAAGTAGGGCGGAGGCCCCGCGAGTGTTTCTGTAGGGAGTTAAAGGGGAAAGGAAAACTGGCCGCCTTTGCTTCCTGATGGACCCTCGCACAGTGGGGAGGCTATAAGAATAATGTGTGAAGAAAGGACAAAACCAGATTTCTTTCCTCTTCCATATTTTCTACTGTCTTCACTCTGATTCCTTCAGGGAGTTAAAAAGTCCCAAGTGCAACGCTTGTTTTGATTCACAGTTCCATAAGTTTTTATCTGGGATCGTCACTGTTCACAAAGGGCAGTGAAATTGTAGAAGCGTGTGGATGAGTTCATCTTTAAGGAATTAGAGAGGTTGTGAGGTGATGTGGGAAATGGGGAGACGAAGAGGAAAAGTTAGTGAGATTGTGGGATTTGTTTCTTAGGCTCTTGTGATTATTTATTTATTTATTTATTTAGCCAGCCTTTCTTTGTTGTTGGAAAATTTTGATGCAAAATGAGCAATACTTCTTCAAAACTTCAGATGAAGGTTTTTCATGGATGGCCTTCTATGCAGATTTGTATTGGTTTAACTTGATTTAGGTGGAGGTTACAAAAAGATTTAATTATACTGGAAACCCTGGCTTGGGGTAAGAAAGCCTCCTGGGTTGTATTAAGACTCCTGTCAGCAGTTTGGAAGAGCTCTGAAAAGGTCCAAGGTTTTGGAATGGAAGCACGAATACAATGGGGGAAATGAGTGCTTGTGTTCCTCCCGAAGTGCTTAGGGATATTTATATTGTAAGTAGTGTGATTGAGAGGGAAATTTGTTGGAACTGGTCACACCTTAATAAAGCTTTAGGGCAGGTTCAGGATCCTCATTCTTTTCCAGTTTTCCCTTTGGTGCCATTTTTCTTCATTGGTCGCTGTAGCCTGAATTGTTTTTTCAGTAAAAATGTAAATAGTGAATAGCCTGGTGCTTCCAGCTTCTTGGTTTAAAGGGACCAAGTAGGGATACCTTAGCAGTATGCATTTGTATTTGCAGGATACTGATACTTTTCTAACCAAACGTCTGAAAAGAAGCAGCCATTAAATAGGGGCACCTGGCTGGCTCAGTCAGGAGAGCATGTGATTCTTCTTCTCCGGATCCTGAGTTCAAGCCCTGTGTTGGTGTAGACATTACTTACAAATAAATAAACTTAAAAAAACAAAAAGCAACCATTGTATCTTGTGCCCATTTTAGGGACTAGGAAAATGTTTCTTTTTGAGTTCATACCATTTAAAAAGAGAATTGATGCATTTTTGTCATTTTTCTTGTAGTTTCTCCATCATAATCTCAACCTTGTTTATATACTACCTCTGGTGATATAACAGATTGTGCATTAGAGTTGATAGATTTTCATTTTATAGGTTATTTCTCAAGATTTTTTGGAACAAAATACTAATGGTTAGTGTATAGGCTCACATAAGATGGGGCTGTGTATGCTTCTTGTTCCTCTAAATGTGTGACACATAGTAGGTTGTTCAGATTATTGAATGAATGGATATGACTTTGAGATCTTAGAATTCCATGTGCTAGCAGAATGAGGTGGGTTGTGGTTTTTTTTAAGATTTTATTTATTGATTTGACAGAGAGCAGGAGAGCAAAGGTGGGTTGGGGGGAGGGGTGGCCAAGGGAGAGGGAGAAGCAGGCTCCCGGATCAGCAGGGAGCCTGACCCAGGGCTCAGAAGGAGTTAATGTGCACTTAAATAATAAGCTTTCCTATCTTTGATGAGTGACATTGGGCGGACTGTAACTGTTGCCCTTGGCATGCTTGTCATAGCCTCTGTTTTTAATATACTCACCTTGGTGTGTAGATTATGTAAGTGACAATTTTAAATACCTTACTCAAGGTCTAGGAGAGGTCCCAGGTTCTGGGTTTCAACAGCAAGCTATAGTTTGAATATTTTGTTTTGAAAGTATCATGAAGAATCTTTTGCGTTCTTTGCATAAAGTTAAATAGTGTTTCCAGATAGTGATGTCTACTGAAAAACTGAATAGCCTTTTAAAGGTTAATTGGAGAAGTTATTCACATATGGACAAAATTAAGATTATTTCAGTATTTGCATTGAATAACTTGTATTAAATCTTTAGTGCCTTTAGAAGGAGCTGCCTGATTTGTCTGTGAAATTGTGCCTTTCTCTTTAATAATAGCTAACACATTGAGGGCCTAACCGAACTGTGGTATTTGAGAGGTTAGTGTCAATAGTCTGGTTTTGTTTTGTTATCTGTGAATGCTTTTCGTCTCTGATTTTAATTCCAGTTTAGCCATAGTTCTAGTCTAACTTTCTTCTTCTTTTTTTTTTTTCTTTTTAAATATTTTATTTATTTATTTGACAAAGAGAAACAGTGAGAGAGGGAACACAAGCAGGGGGAGTGGGAGAGGGAGAAGCAGGCTCCTCACTGAGCAGGGAGCCCAATGTGGGGACTCGATCCTACGACCCTGGGATCATGACCTGAGCCAAAGGCAGACTCCCAACAACTGAGCCACCCAGGCACCCTGTAGTCTAACTTTCTCATCATTTTTATTTCCTCTTAAACTAAAAGACTTGCTTCAGGTTTATCACCGTGTCCTACTAATATTTGCACATCCCTGTGGCCCCTCAGCCCAAAACTGTGTTGTCGGTTCATCCACATCAGCATACTGAAAGGGGGTAGCTAAGTTTCTGGACACATCTCGGATAAAATTCTAATTTTACTAACACACCAGTATTCTAGTCCTGGTCCTGGAATTCAAGAGCAGGTATTCCTTTAAAAATGAAACTTCTTCTCTGGGTATGTGGCACCAGTTCTTGTTTTCTACTCAGTAAAGTTTTCCAGCTGGAAAGCATTTGCCTCTCAAACAGCCATAGCTAATGAACAGGCCAACAGCAGTTTAGAAACGTGAGTTAAGAGGACTACAAATGGAGTATATATCACACATGCCTTCACCTGCCTTTTGATGGCTGGTATATAGTTGCTAATGCTCAGCAAAGGAGTACTTCTTTCTTGTTTTACGTTTTGGGCTTGCAGATGAGATTCCACTTACTGATCATTCCCTAAAACACTGACAACTTTGGACTTCTATTCCCTGAGTTTTGGAGTCTGAGATCCATCCTTACTGTCCATACAAGGAAGGTTCAGCATGTTACACAGGACTACAACCTGCCTTTAATCGGGTGTCTGAGTAAAAATAGAAAAAAAAAATTGCTTTAGCAGCCACAAGGAGAAGAGAAATAATACTTGACTAGGCTTCATGGCAGAAGTAGTGTTTAAGTACGGTCTTGAAGGATGGCTAGGATTTTGACTGTTGGTGTTGGACAGGAACGCTACTTAAAGCCTTGCATGGAGGAAATGTCCAAGGATATGTTCAGGTTATAGTTTTGACAGGAGTGTAGGTTTTGTGAGGGAGTAGAAGTATGAAATGGTTGGAACCAAAGGGTGTTAGATGTTGCACTGAGGAGTTTTTTGTTTTAAGGAGAAGGGAGGGACCTTGTAGAAAATTTTTTAGCGGTTACCTACCACTTTCCTATTCAGCCTGCTCCGCCCAAACTGGTTTACACACCATCTACCTCAGACATGCCTCATTGCTTTTGTTCACAACAGTTCCTTGGGCCAAATTACCCTCCTCAGTCCACCTTTTCAAATGCTGTTGGAGCCTGGCTTCAATCCCAACTCTCCAAAACCTTTCCTAATCACCCTAGCCATTTACTCTTCCAAGCCCCTCTAGTGCTTTTGTGACTACTTACTATTGCTTATGTTTCTTTTGCTAGTTATTATATACTTTTATGATTTCTCTTATTGAAATAGAGTTCAACTTGCATTGTTTTGTATGTTTTTATCTTTCAGGCTTGGCTGTGGGGGCTTTGGGAAATTGTCATAAGCCTTAGTTTTCTCATTTATGAAATGGGTCTAATAGAGTTACTGCATTCAATGCCTTTATATACATTAAGTTTTAAGTATTCAATAAGTTTTAGGGTTTTTTTGTTGTTTTTTTTTTAAGAATTTATTTATTTATTTGAGAGAAAGTGAGAGAGCACGAGCTGGGGAGGGAGGGGCAGAGGGAGAGGGAGAAGCACACTCCCCTCTGAGTGGAGAGCAGACGTGGGACCCGCCCCCAGGACCCCGAGATCACGACCCATGTCGAAGTTAGACGCTTAACTGACTGAGCCACCCAGGCATCCCAAATTTTAGTTATTATGTTGTTATTACTTACCATTAAGGGATTTTTCAAAAGCCTGTGCTGCTTGTGTAGCTGTGTATCCTGCTGGCCTCAACAAACAGCTCGGTTTGTCTGGGTGTGAGAGGGTCCCTTCAATATGGAACTCTCAGTGCTTTTGCCAGAGTGAGTTGGTCCCCCTGTATGCCACCCAGGCTTTTAGTAAATGCTTACTGATTTTATTTGGTTTTAAATAGATAGTATTAAACGCTGGAAGAGCTGTAGTTATAAACTTTTATGGTCATTAATGCTTAGGTCTTAAACCTAAGCTAGAGGCAAAAAAGAGGCAGAAGGAAAATAAGGATTGGAGAAGGGAGCTAGATGAAAGGACTGATATGGGGAGTGATATGCACAATAATTATCATGTTATCCTCACTGGCCATTCCTTCAGTATGGCTGTTTCTACCTGGTCACATTTCTGTTCCTTAGACAAAGCAAGCTCTTCTCACTTCAGGATTTTGAATCAACTATTCCCTCAACTTGGTGTGTTTTTCTGATTTTTGCCAAGTTGTCTCCTTGTCATTGGGTTCAGTTTAAATGTTACTTAATCTAAAGGTACTTTCTTCATAGCATTTATCGCTAATACCTTCTTGATTATTGTGTGTGCCCTTCTCTGCCAGCACATGCATGCGCATACACCCACTCGTGCTCAGCTCATCCACATTAGATTATACGTTCTAAGAGACCAGGGATTTTTTTTGTCTGTCCTGCTCACCCAGTTTCTCTAGCACCTTAAACATAATAGGTATCCAATAGATAAATTTTTTTTAAAGATTTTATTTATTTATTTGACAGACAGAGATCTCAAATAGGCAGAGAGGCAGGCAGAGAGGTTGGGGGGGAGCAGGCTTCCTGCTGAGCAGAGAGCCCGCTGTGGGACTCGTCCCAGGACCCTGGGATCACGACCTGAGCGACCTGAGCCGAAGGCAGAGGCTTAACCCACTGAGCCACCCAGGTGCCCCATCCAATAGATAATTGTTAAATGATGAATACTGTAGGAGGGTGTTCATAGGAAGAATTAATAACCTAAACTTAGTCTGGGGCCTTAAGGAAACTTTTGACCGTGACATTTTAGGTAAGGGAAGCGGTCACGTGAAAGAATGGGTCAAAGCGCAAGGTAATTATGATTGATAGGTTAGGTGTAGTGTTCTTCAGCTCAGATGCTTACGGATAATGATTTGAAGAGATCTGAAATTTTTTTTAAAGATTTTGTTAATTTATTTGGCAAAGAGGGAACACAAGCAGGGGGAGTGGGAGAGGGAGAAGCAGGCCTCCCGCCGAGCAGGGAGCCAGATGCGGGGACCGTGATTCAGGGCTGGATCCCAGGACCCTACGATCATGACCCAAGGCGAAGCAGACCCACTGAGCCACCCAGGCACCCCACAAATAAACCATTTTGTTGAAACTTTACATTGTGTTCAGAATTTACTCTTTCTCACCTATCTTATCTTTCTTGATATGAAGTTATGTCCCTTTTGCCAGTTACTACAAGAGCATTGTTACTTTATTTTCCTGTGTGGGCCAGATAAAAGGAAGAGCAGAAGAAATTCCTACACTTCAGGTATATGAAGTGTGATTCTTCAGTTTCTGGCAGCTCTTCTCTCTTGGTCATCTAGAAATGAGATCTTGGTTTCTCTGTTTCATAATTATTGGTTCCTTCATAACAGCCAGACCTGGGTTCTTCTTGAGTGTGTTCTGGAGCTGTTCTCCAGTTTTAAAAAACTTAGCTGTGAATTTCAGTCATGCACGCAGGATAGAAGTGCTGTTTTCTTTTTGAGTACTTAATGCCTTGGGTTTCAAAAAGCTATCTTTAAGCTTAAAGCAGTAAATAATTAATGAAATAGGACATATTTGCAAATATATAAATAGATCATTAATACCAGAAGGTCATAAAAGCTCACCTCAGAGGAATCCCATGAGGGTTGTTACATCTATTTGGAAATTGAGTTATTTAGCAAATACATATAATTGCCTGTAGGCATAAAGTTGTTTTGAGAGGTAGGGACAGGAAAGATACCATCTTGTCCTCATACTAGCTTTCTTCTGATGAAAGGAACTGTGAGGATCCTTCAGGCAGTGCTCTTCCTGTTGGATTGCTAATTCAGAAAAGGTCTAGATTAAATAATGCTGAATGTGATAATAGAGAAGGTTTTGTTTTCAAGAGCATCAGTTTATTGCTCCAACCTTACTCTCAAGTCTATGAAAAAGTAAAATGTTCATCTGCCTTTTAAGTGACTCATAAGAATTGATTTATGTCTGAAATGTGTGTCATTTCACCTGAGGAATGTAGTTTCTCCCAGTCCTCTTACAGCAGTGGCTTTTATCCAAGGATATGCATCAAATCACCTAAGGAGCTTTTAATTATATTATTAATTATTTATTTTTAAGTAAATTGTATGGCGATTGTGGGGCTCAAACTCATGACCCTAAAGTCAAGAGTCACACAGATCACCTAAGGAGCTTTTTTTTTTTTTTTTTAAGATTTTATTTGACAGCGAGAGAGGGAATACAAGCAGGAGGAGTGGTAGAGGGGAGAAACAGGCTTCTTGCTGAGCGGGGAGCCCAAATCCTGGTCCGAAGCCCCAATGCAGGGCGTTGGGCTCGATCTTAGGACCCTGGGATCCTGACCTGAGCGGAAGGCAGACGCTTAACAGCTTCACCATGCCATGCGCCCCACACCTAAGGAGGTTTTAAAGATGCAGATGCCATGGTCAAAGCAACATTGTTTGTTATAATAGAAAATTTGAAACAACCCAAATTTTCCTGACTAGGTGATGGTTAGTATGATGTGTCCTTACAATACAGAATACCGTGCAGCTTGTTATTAATTGAGATCTGTATGGAACAGTGTCAAAGTATGAAAAGGCAAGTTGTAGAACTATAATAATCTGTTGCACTTAATGTCTATCTGTGTTAGTTTATGTATAGAAGAATGAGAACAGGCTTTGGCAGGTTTTGGGCCAAGGAACTTTTGATTTCCTACATTAAATATTTTTGTAATTGAATATGAATACATGTATTATATTACAGATACAAAAACAGTGTTTCTTAAAAATAATGCACACCCTACTTTCTGTGTCGCTGGATCTGGATGCCAGTTTTATAAACTCCATGGGTGATTCTGATTCATCTGTAGATGAAAGAAAGCTCTCTCCTCAAGGTCTGCTTTCCTGTGAGTTCTTTCTTAGTAAAGGTGGTCACTTCACCAAACCAACATTCTGAATGCTCCTTAGCATTTAGCTCAAAGCGCTATTGCTTTGATTTCAGAGGTTTGTGATAGTTACCTGTCCTGACATCTGGAATTTGATCTTTCAAGCTGGCAAGAAATCAGTAGCAGCTCCTCAAAAACAAAACAAAATGCCTTCTTCTCTTGTATCTGATACTGTACTGCCTTCTGCTTTCAAGTAGCATTGTTTCTCTCTCTTTTCTAGCTTCTAAACTCCTGGTGGAGGGTGTGTAGGGGGAGAATCGGGACAGTGCTTGTTTTCCTCTTGATAGAGCTCTGAGTTTGTGGCTCTTCAGGTTTATACCATCTCTGGATTCATTGGGACACTCTAGATAAATTTTGGTTTCTAAAATTGGCATTTTCTTGGTACTCTCTCCAGCCTACTTGGTGTAGGTATTAAACTGCAAAATTTCCACACCATCTAGCATGTGCCAATTTAAGGCTCCAAAGACTTGCTGGGGGACTAACAACCAAGGCTTTGTTACTGCCTGCTGATTTAACAACGAAAACCTTTGTATTCCAGTAACCAGTTAAGAATCATTGGTTTTTTAATACTATACCTCACAAGTTCTTTTCTGAAAGAAAATCATTATCAGTCACTTCCTTATTTACTGATGACAAATTGTAGGGAATATCCATTTAAAGAAATCTCTGTCCTGGGTGGCTCAGTAGGTTAGGCGTCTGCCTTCGCTTGGGGCATGATCCCGGGGTTGGTGATCGAGCCCCACATCAGGCTTCCTGCTCAGCAGAGAGTCTTCTTCCTCTTCTTCTGTACCTCCCCATGCTCATGCTCTCTCTCTCTCAAATAAATAAAATACTAAGAAAAAGTAATCTCTGTCCTGTCCTTGTACAGGCTGAAGAGAAGTCTCCCTCCCTACTACAGGAGTGTGGCTAGCTCCTAGTTCTGTGTGTGCATCAGGGCTTTGAGCTCAGCCTTGCTGTATGTCCTAAGTATGTGACCTTAGGTGATTTATTTTGTGTAAATGTTATGTTATCCATGAGGTGTTGGTAATACCTGAGTGGCTTGTTTCGTGGAATTGTTTTGAGGATCAAATGAGGTAGCACTTCGTAAATTAAATTTCAATATAAGTATATTTTTCTAGGCAGCCTAAAATGTGGCAGACCCAGTAAATTTATTTGTTTGTTTAAGTTGTCTCTAAACCCAATGTGGGTCTTATTACACTCAGAATCCCAAGATCAAGAAGTCACAGTCTACAGTCTGAGCCAGCCAGGTGTCCCATCCCAGTAAATATTTAGATAAAAGTTATAACAGCTTAAATTAACTCTAGGTTTTTTTGTCTTGCAACATAGGGATAAGCCTTAAGGAGACTGGTCCAAGGACTAAGGTTTCTGAGTTAATCCAGAACTGCTCACCTTTAACGTACTCCTCTTGTGATGGTCTGTCATAAATTTTGACCATTTGTTCAATGTTTATGGCACTTTTGGTGCCATAATTTGATTTCCAGGATGCTTAGGGGGGAGAGGCAAGTTGTGTTGATAAAAAGCCCTTTTCTGTTGTGCTACTATACTGATTTGAGTTACTTTGAGATTTCCTTGCCAAGCAATTCCAACTGAGAGTCCTCTTTCTGGATGTCCCTGCTAGTGTTTGGAGGCTACCATATTCAGGAAAAGAGGGTTTCTGTTGACATAATCCTATTGGGGGCTGCCTGGGTGACTCAGTTAGGTGTCTGCCTTTGGGTTGGGTCATGAGTGGGGAGTCTGCTTCTCCCTCTGCCTCTGCTCCTCCCCTACTCGAGCTCTTTCCTTCCCTCTCTCTCAAAAATAAAATAAAATCTTTAAAAAAAAATCCATTTGGAAACATTGGCACATTGTAATACTTAAGGGAGCCTCTTGGGCTCGTCTGAAGGTGCTAGATTCTATAGAAAGAGTGGGTTGCATTTATAATCTACTTCACTGATTTTGACAAACACCTTATTCAGGACCCTAGAGAACTACCTATAAATAAGGGAAAAACCCAGGTTGGGAACCCTGGCTAAGAATCTCTGAGAATACCTCCATCTGAGATAGATGTTGGGATGAGCCAGGTAAGAAAGCTCAGAAAGAAGCAGGAGTCTGATTTCTACATTCTTCACTTTTTTGAGTTGCTCTTAAGAAAATGAGTTGAGTGAGTAAAGAAAGGAGGTTTCACTGTAGATTTCCCCCTTTGGGGGGGTTTTCTTAACCTAAAGGATATAGTCTCTGTTCCTTGACTCTTCCTGCTTGGGATCAGGCTAATGATGGAGAGGAGGCCTGCAGTAGTAGTAAAGACAAACCAGAAGCTGTTCTGACCCTTTTGGTTCCTAGTAGCAGGATTAGATGGGCAGTAACTGCTTTTTGTGAGTAAGACAGATACAGCTATTAATGTAGATAACACAGGGCCTGACTTTTATGAAAATTTGTTATATATATATATTTTTAAAGATTTTATTTATTTATTTGACAGAGATCACAAGTAGGCAGAGAGGCAGGCAGAGAGAGAGAGGTGGAAGCAGGCTCCCTGCTGAGCAGAGAGCCCAATGCGGGGCTGGATCCCAGGACCCTGGGATCATGACCTGAGCTGAAGGCAGAGGGTTTAACCCACTGAACCACCCAAGCGCCCCTTGATTTTCTGTATCTCATTGTGGGCAACTGTGATCCATCAATTTACAGGTTTTTGGCCAGTTTTGTAGCTCAGTTTTGTTGTATTGATATCTTATGGCGCCACCTACTGACACAAATTGGTAAACAAATGCATTAAGCCTACCAGCAGTCAGAATTGTATTTGAAGGACTAAAAATAGATTTCTAGGGGACTAGGATTTAAGCACCAGAAGTCACCCAGCCTGGAGATGTATTTTACAAAACAATAAACTCAGGTTCTATTATCTGTGATAACTATCTCTTTTTTTTTCCTATCATTTTCCAGATTATTGCAGTGTCCCAGTTTAGAGGATTTTGTGATCATTCTGGCATTTTTATAAGTCTTTCTCCACCTCATAAATAGAATAAGAAACTAACAAGAAACTTTCAAGTTGAAAGTCATTGGTGGCGTTCAGAAAAGACTGCATAAAGAACCTTGAGACTCAGGAGAGGTGTTTTTCTGTTTTGTTTTGTTTCTTTGTTTGTTTTCTAAAGATTTTATTTGTTTGACAGACCGAGATCACTAGTAGGCAGAGAGGGAGACACGGGGTGTGTGTGGGGGGGGAGCAGGCTCCCTGCTGAACAGAGAGCGTGATGTGGGGCTCGATCCCAGGACCCTGAGATCATGACCCGAGCCGAAGGCAGAGGCTTAATCTTAACACTGAGCCACCCAGGCGCCCCTCAGGAGAGGTGTTTTAACAATGCAAAGAAATGGGGGGAAATTAAGCCAGATGTTTAAAAATTGAACAAACTACTTCACACTGTGAAAGTTGAAGTCCAGTAATATGAAAGTATGGATCAGAGGGTTATAGTATATAAGTCTGATACGTGTACATTATTTTCAGGAGCCTTGCTTTCAATTAATATTTTGTTTTTTAAAAGTTTTATTCATTTATTTTAGAGAGAGTTCATGGTGGGGGCGGGAGAGGGGAGAGAAGAGCAGAGAGAGAGAAGGAGACTCCCTGCTTACTGAAGATCATGACCAGCTGAAAACAAGAGTTGGACGCTTTACCATCTGAGCCATCCAGGCACCCTCAGTTTAACTAATATTTTAGATACCATGCTCTATGGTAAAATGGGTATTGGGAACATAATAGCTTAGAAAGAATAGGGATGCCTGGGTGGCTCAGTTGGTTAAGCACCTGTCTTCAGCTCAGGTCATAATCTGAAGGTCCTGGGATCGAGTCTTGCATGCCTGCCACTCCCCCTGCTTGTTCTGTTTCTCTTTAACAAATAAATGAAATCTTAAAAGGAAAAAAAAAACCTTAGGATAAAAGGCGTGGGGTTTTTTTGTTTTGTTTTGTTTTTTAGTTTTTATTTATTTATTTGACAGAGAGAGACATAGAGAGCACAAGCAGGGGGAGTGGAGAGGGAGAAACAGGCTCCGCTGAGCAGAGAGCCCGATGCAGGGCTTGATCCCAATCCCAGAACCCTGGGATCATGACCTGAGCAAATGCTTAACGACTGAGCCACCCAAGAGCCCCTAGGTATAAAAGTTTTAAGTGGGGCGCCTGGGTTGCTCAGTGGGTTAAAGCCTCTGCCTTCGGCTCAGTTCATGATCTCAGGGTCCTGGGATCGAGCCCTGCATCGGGCTCTCTGCTCAGCAGGGTGCCTGCTTCCCTTCCCCTCTCTCTGCCTGTCTCTCTGCCTACTTGTGATCTCTGTCAAATAAAATCTTTAAAAAAAAAAAAAGTTTTAAGTGGATATGCAAGAATAAAGAAGTTTTGCTATGAGATTGGTTGGGGCTGTTTATGCACTAACTTTCTAGCTGAATAGATAAGGAAACTATTTTATACTGAAGTTGAATGGGCAGAACACTCTTACATAAACAGCATATGCTATTAAAGTCAGTAATGTCCCTTGATTTCTAACCATCCAAATATTCACCTAGCCAAGAAAAGTGTGCCCTAACGCCCTTTTTATTTTACACTTTAGCAGCGTCACCCTTTAGACCAGAAAGCTGGCGGGCACTATGGGGAAGAAACAAAACAAGAAGAAAGTGGAGGAGGTGCTAGAAGAGGAGGAAGAGGAATATGTGGTGGAAAAAGTTCTTGATCGTCGAGTGGTAAAGGGCAAAGTGGAGTACCTCCTAAAGTGGAAGGGGTTCTCAGAGTAAGTTTCATTAACCTGGGTAAATCCATTCATTCATTCATTTACTTATTTTAAAGGTTTTTTTTTATTTATTTGATAGAGATAGCCAGAGAGGGAATAAAGGCAGGGAGAGTGGGAGAGGAAAAGCAGGCTTCCCACCGAGCAGGGAGCCCAATGTGGGGCTTGAACCCAGGACCCTAGGATCAATGACCTGAGTTGAAGATAGATGCTTAACGACTGAGCCACACAGGTGCCCCTAAATCCATTCATTTAGTCACTGACTATTTCTCAGGAGTCTAGTAATGTGCAAGGCCTAGAGTGCTCTGATGGGTAATGTGACCCAGGCCTGGCCTTCATGGCTTACAGTCTAATTAGGAAAACCATCTACATGTGCAAAGTGCTATAATGCAAGACAGTGATTTCTGAGAAGCAGTTTTATGTACAGGCTTTAGACCATTTCAAGTATGCAAACAGTAACTTTCCTTTGAAGAAGACAAATTTCTAAGCTTTCAGTTTGTATTAAAAAGTCCCCCTCCCCAAGAAATTTCAGCATTGCCAAGTTCTTGGTCTTGGGCAAAATCTGGTTACTCATTATCATTAACTCCTCTTTTCCAAGGATACCAGCTCTCGTCATCCTGTGCGTCTCCTTAGTGTGAGTGTGCTAACTTTGAGTGGAAAGTGTGACTCACTGTGCCCTCTGGTTTCAGTGAGGATAACACGTGGGAGCCAGAAGAGAACTTGGATTGCCCTGATCTCATTGCCGAGTTTCTGCAGTCACAGAAAACAGCACACGAGACAGATAAATCAGAGGGAGGCAAACGCAAAGCTGACTCTGATTCTGAAGATAAGGGAGAAGAGAGCAAACCAAAGAAGAAGAAAGAAGAGGTAAGGGGAGAAGAATTTTTACTAGCCAGAATTTCTACTGCTGGCAAGCTGAAAGCCCTTTTAATTTTTAAATGTAAGCACTCTCATTCAGCTGCTTCTTGGACCTCAGCAGCCATATCTCATTCCTTCTGAATCTTAGGCTAATGCTTACAAACTGTTTGGGGATTCATTCTGGTAAATAATGTATATTTACTTTATCTGAGGTTCAAGAATAGTAAGTACAGGTAAATTCATTCTTGTAGATAGATAGTTTTTCATGTTGTAATCATTATGGGTGTGAGATTGCTAGGTTCATCTGTTCATTACCTTAAAGTAAGTTATCTTCTGAGGGTGAAGAAATAGTTGTGAAAATTATTTTGCTTGAGATGTATGTCCCTTTTTACATATGGGGAACCTCAGGACCTTGATGGAAGAATCACTCAGAAGGCTGCAAAAAGGCCTATGACTTGGAGCCAAGGTATTGATGAAATACTGACAAGTGTGATTATATTAATCTGAGAAGCAGGAGTGACTTCAGTCTGGATAACAGTCCCATATAATTAAAGTTGTTCCATCCATCTGGTTCTTACAGTCAGAAAAGCCACGAGGCTTTGCCCGGGGTTTGGAGCCAGAGCGGATTATTGGAGCTACAGACTCCAGTGGAGAACTCATGTTCCTGATGAAATGGTGAGTCTGCCAGTGGCTCTGTGTGGTGGTTTTTTTCTTCTCCCCATCTGTTCCATGCCAGAAGAAAAGAGCTGGACCTTCGAAATTCCAGTCGCCCAAGTGTGAAATCTTTAAGATGGCATAGTCCTTCGATAGTGACCCTCGGCCTGACCGCCAACCTGGACTCATGAGTTACAGGTAGGGGCCCTTAGGATTCTCAGATCTTTGCCCAGTTTTTTAGGAGGTGGGAGAAAATCCAGAATGGAGAAGGTATGGGGAAGGATCACATTTCACTTATGTAAACGAAGGGGGGGGGAATGAAATGTGATTGAACCACCCTCCCCTTGTACTACCTCCTTAATAAAGATCGGGCTGGCCCCAGGTTCAGAAGTTCTGTTAACTTCTCAGGGTTAGTTGAGAATTTCGGTAGGTCTTTGTCCTTAATTGTTAGATCCTTTCCCCTTAGTGCAGATTCTGTAATTCCAGGATCAGCCAGTAGGGGTCAGCAAGTCCCCTTTACTGAGCATAGAGCAAGGCACACACCTGTGCGCGCGCCCCCCCCCCCCTTGGAAGTATATCAGTGGTAGTAACTCCACGAAACAGATTAATGAAAACAGTTGTGTTGGAATTACAAGAACTGTGACCCCAGATTCTCTAAAATCTCCCTATTCTCTGTCCAAAGGAAGGCTTTCTTACCCTTTTCTTGCTTGTTGAAAAATAACTTGTGCCCCATCCCTGTCCTGCGTCGTTTTCGCACCCCCCACCCCGCCCATGTGGGTCTCAATCATTGTGCTTAAAATATAAATTAGGAGCGAATGATTCTAAACTTTTGCCAATTAAGGCAGCATTCTGAGGATTTTGTCCTTTTGTCAGTCTAGAAACTTCTCTGAAACTCCTGTCTGCACCAGTTCTCCTGGTTTAGAAGGTGGCCAGAGAGGCCTAACTTTGACACTACTAAAAGGCTATGTCACAATTAGGTGAAACTCTTTTTTCTTATTTTGCATTCCCTAGATGTTCATTGAATCAGATCTTTTAGCTGATTTATTGCTAGCCTATAGGAGAAAAGTTCATTTTTAAGGTGTGCATTTGGGATAAAAGGATTGATACTAGGAGTTATAGTCCAACTAGAGTATATTTTCTCTGTCTGCATGTGACCAGTCTGAGTTACAGTACTGTTTCTATCTTGTCTAAGATTACATTCCTTTTGGTTGAATTACCGCTATTTGTAAAGATTTTACCTGAATGTAACTCTACAGGTTAAGATAAAAAGATTGGATATTGATTATAAACCTGAATTCATTTTAAGGTGATTTTCCTGGAGAGTTGAGATACTTGTCTGTTTCCAAAATACCAAATATTTCTTTGCTGTGAGTTGACTGAACTTCCCTCAGAAAGTGTTGTTTTCATGCAGCCTGCTTCAGGCTCCCAACTATTACACTCCTTTTTCCTCCCATTCTCTTCAGTCCATTGTTTAAAAACATACCTTACCAGCTTAGTCAACCCTGGTACTTTGGGCTCTCTGGCTTTGGTTTATCTGTTGCTGGGTACTAGAAGTTTGGTGTGGTGCCTCATCAGAGAGCCCATCATAGAACTGCTAACTGCCCTAATGCCACTGCTCCCATCCAGGAGATTCCCAGTGGCCTTATTCCTAAGTCCTTTGTAATATGTATGTGATTTTCAAATTTTGAAACCATTTTAAAGTCCAGAAAAATACAGAGAGTTATGTAACAGTCCCTTATTTTCTACTTCCCAGTGTTGAAGCACCATTTCAAAGCACCTGGGAGTTGTGGAATGTCTGTGTGAGCTTGGCATTTGGTAACGTTAAACAGTGTAATTATGAGTCAGTGAGAATGTGTCCACCTGCATTGGCTAGAGCCAGTGGTATTAAATCTTACTGCCCAATCTGGTATTAAATTCTATTATAAAGCCGGGATACGGCTTTTAGAAGAGTGTGAAAGCCTCTCTTCTGCCCTTGAAGAATCTGAGAGTCATGTTTTTTTCCTGGCCTTGACTGGAGGTTCAGATGTGATAGATTGAGTTAAGTGACTTAGCTTTTAACAAAGATGCCCAGAGAGGATTTTCAACAGAAGATCTTTGCGGATGTCACTTGACTAAATGCTGCTTGGGCCATGTTATCACTCTTCCCTAGGCTACTCTTTTGGAATTAATACTCTTAAAGCCCTATTCCTTGTGTCATCCAAGTTAGGAGACCACCAGCACCTGGTCTCAGGGTCTCTCTGCTTTGTTCTGCAGGAAAAATTCTGATGAGGCTGACCTAGTCCCTGCCAAGGAAGCCAATGTCAAGTGCCCACAGGTGGTCATATCCTTCTATGAGGAAAGGCTGACGTGGCATTCTTACCCCTCGGAGGATGATGACAAAAAAGATGACAAGAATTAACTCTCCTGAGTACCTGCCCCTGTCACATCTGACTGTGGGTTTCAAGTGGGGAGGGAAGGAGTTCTACTTGACACCATAGAGGTGGCTTGAGAAGATGTCCTTTGAAGAGCCAGTATCGTTTTCTGTGCCCTACAGCAGCCCAAGTGCTTTAAAGCCTTTCCATGCTGTGTAGTTTGCACATCCATCCCAGTGGAGGGGAGGGAAGAGAAGTGTTGCAAGGCAGCCCATTCTGTACTTTGCTGAGAAAGGCAAAGGGCCTTCCATGAAGGACAGAACTTGCAGAATGGGTGTGTGGGAGAGCAAAAGATACTGTAGATCTTCAAAGCGCATCTCCACAACCCACAGCCTTCTTCCCAATAGTGTTAACTCTGCATTTTTACAGCGTAGCATGTGTGTAGTTTTTGGCTATTACTGGTGTATCATTTTGGGGTGGGAGGGTTGGGGGTGGGAAGGAACAGAGATGGGTAGGATCATTTTTGTTAAAATTTGGGCCTGATTGGGGAAATGGTAAAACAATGGAAAGAACAAACTTGTGGTGATTCGGTTCTGTGTCCAGAATATTTTATCTTTTCAAAAAAATGTCATTGGCAACCTAAATGAGGACTGTGAGAGACTGTTTAAAAGCTGTGAATGCCTGAAATTTATAAGCCAAGGTGTTCCCTGCCTGAGCTTAATGCTGTTCCCGACAGAGGACTAAGCCAGTCAATAAGTTACCAAAGCTGCCATTTTGGGGATGGAAACTGGCTGAAGAGGGAGTTTAATTGGAGTGTATTCATAGGCAGATTGTTCTGTCTTAGAGGTGCTAATTCTCAAAATTGATAAGAAGACTCTTTTCCAATTATGAGGTTTTAGACATCAGCTTGTCCAACCACACCACTGGCTGTGAGGTATTTGGGGAGGGGAAGTGGGTGGTGTAGAAAGTGGGAGAGTAGAGAAAGACAAGGGCCCCTGCTCTTAGGGTGGAAAACTCTTGGAGCCTGTTATTTGAACTTTGAACTCTGAAATCATTGGTGGCAGAGTTCAGTCACTGACAGCACAAGTTCACTGAATCACTTCCAAGAGCGAATGATTTCAAAAGCCCTGGTCTCAGGAGAAGATTAAACTTTCATACTAGGGCAGTGGTTCACTTTAAAACACAAAACAGAAAATTTTTTTAATCCTAAGAATTAACTAATACCCAAAATGCTGTCTTGAATCATGAGATCCATCAGTTCTTGACATCGTCTAGACCTGCATTCTAGAACTCCATTGTAAAATCTTTTTAGGCATGTGTTAGGTTTCTGTGGAAACTTTGTTTAAATGTAAACTTCATACCACATTGTCGGTTTTTGTCTTAATAAAACTATAGATTTATAATCTTTGATTTCTGTCTTGATTAAATATTACCAAAAACTCTCCCTGCCTTTCATTACTTTATAGGTTCAGCCTATAAGGAAACAACTTCTACAGTTGGGTGGTTTAATTTCTTGAACACTGTAGGCTTGAGAATCTAATGTTGGGCCTGAAACTTTGAGTGGTCTCATCATTATTTATTTAGTGACCATTTATTAAACATTTGTAATTACTCCAGAGATCGTAAAGTTTGTCACATCATTCTGTCTTCATATTGCGCAGTTTGTTTGTTTGGCACTCTGACCTGCTCGCACTTCCAGACCACGGTATGTTTGGAAACAGGGTTTTGAAGTAGGTTTAGTTCTTGGCTCGTGTATTTTGTAGACTTGTGTCACCTTAGCTAAATAGTCAACTCTGAAATTTTCAGGAATTGGCCTCGTGTTTAATCACTGAATTAAAGTGTTAACCACTTTCTTAACGTCATTTCCTGCCTGTAATTCTAGAGCAAAAATGGAACTAAGCTCTTGTTATTTGTTATAAAAGGAAAAATGGGATTTCCAGAGGTCAAATCAGCTCTACTTACTAGCACAAAGCATTTGTTTCAAATAAATAAACTGATGCATAAATTTTTTTTCAAAAAGCCTCCTTGGGGCATCTGGCTGGCTCAGTCAGTAGCACATACAGTTCTTGATCTCGGGATTGTGAGTTTGACCCCCACATTGGGTGTGATTACCTAAAAACAAAATCTTTAAAAAAAAAAAAAAAAAGCCTCCTAGGAGTTTGGGGAGATGAGGTAAAGCGGAGCCAGGGAGGAGGCCCTTCTGCACAGAGATCTTGGTGTGTCCTTGTGGTTGGCAGTAGCAGAGCCATTAGCTAGTTGGATGAATTGGGGTGTGGTGGGCAGAGGTGTTCTGGTTCTGTTCTGCATCTTTAGATGCACTGAAATTAGCCTTCAGCCTTCTAGTGTGTCCAGAATGGACTGCTGTTCAGCTTTAGTCTTAACTTCTGGAACCTACTTAATTGCCATTTCTAGCATTCCAGAACCCTCGTAAAACCCCCTCATTCTTGCCCTGGGAACATGCTGACGTCGATAATGCATGCAATGAAAATGGAAGTGCGGATAGATTTTCACAGTTTTGTTATCTTTGAAAGCCAGCTGTCACATGTCTAGATGAAGAGTTTTGATAACAAAGTTTTCTCAAATGCTTGTTGAAGCCACAAATGCATGCAGAAATGTTGGAAATAAAAGGTACACAGAGGCACAACAAAGCTTCCCTCTGTTTCAGAAGATATTCGGAGAGCATTTCTTCAGGCAGCACAAGAGCGAGTTGGATGGCGTCAGTGGAGCTGCGTCATCGTAGACTCCTCACCTGGGAGTTGAAGAGGAGACAGGTGATGATCTTAGTTGCTATATGACAAGAAGAGCTTACTAACCCGGTGACCAGTCACCATCTGAGGTGTCTTCCGTTGTCTTCAATTGAGTTTCAAGTTAGTACAGTAAATGACCACAGAGGCAGTCTGTCAGCCAACAATGCTCAGGAATCATTGTTTCTGCTTTTCAGTGTCATTTGAAAGTTTGGACTGCTAATTATAAATAATTTTTAATAGTTGTTTTTAAGTACTTACTTTCAGATACAATCTTATAATCTAGAATTCACTCCAGCTCGGGTCAGTTTGATTTTGACATGGCCATTTGGTGTTTGGCCATATGTGCTCAGGACATCTTTATGGCCTGTGACAGTGGGAATGTGTGTTATAGTCACTATTTCCGTCACAGAGAAAGGAGAAATGAGAGGAAACTGCTACTCCAAGATAATTGGTGGAACTAGAACTCTGAAATCCAAATTTTCTACAGTGGCTCCAGATCCTGAACTGTGTATGGACCTGGGTTCTGCCTGAGATCAAATGAACCTGATCACGTGTCTCCGATGCTAGTATTAATCTGATTTGCAAGTTGGGTCTTTCTGTGAGGATAAAAAGACCTTGTTTAAAATTCAGAGTGATAGGGCAGTACTAAGTACAGGCTAGTGTTTCCCCTCTAGCATATGACTGAAAATACAAGTATTGCTACCAGGCCCACAATCAGCTTTAGTAAAGGAAGGTATCTTGGCTTCATCTTGCTTTTCAGCAGTAGGAACCAATCTCGGCAGAGGCATCTCGGTGTTCTGGTGTGTGGCTATGGAAGCTTGGTGATGGCGGAGCTTAAAGATTCCACAGACAATCCTTAGTCTGTGATCTGCGTATCACCTCGGTTTGACTGTCCAGCACGGAGGTTTTCTTCAGAAGTTACTGCTGATCTAACCATTGTGTTCACAGTTGCTCAGCTGTCTTCTATGGATGACTTTTAATTGACCTTGGCCTTGGGAGCTTCCCACTGAATAAACTGCTGAATCTCGAAAGCCTTGCACCGGGATGAAAACCATACTCGGTCCTGCTCAGTAGGGGCAGGTAGAGCAAGTATTCTGTTTTCTAGGGCTTTTTTTTTTTTTTCTCTCTCTCTTTTTAACCTTAGGCCAGTGAGGCAGCAGGACTGTGAGGCAAGGCTGCAACATTAAGTTTACAATATATGCTGATGATTTGGTTCTGTAGTTGCTTATATTAAATAGCTTGTGTTAAAATACTCAGTAGCGTGTCCGGATCTGCATTGTAACCTTGGTGGTTTGTGGTAGTACCAGAGTCACTGTTTACCCCACTGGGCAACTTGGGGGCCTCGCCATGGGGCACTGGCTTACTGTTTAAATTGCTACTTCAGTCCCTAGCTGAGGACTAAGGTCTAAGACAACTTGGGGCGCCTGGGTGGCTCAGTCGTTAGGCAGCTGCCTTTGGCTCAGGTCATGATCCCAGGATCCTGGGATCAAGCCCCGCATTGGGCTCCCTGCCCTGTGGGAAGGCTGCTTCTCCCTCTCCCACTCCCTCTGCTTGTGTTCCCTCTCGCGCTATCTCTGTCAAATAAGTAAATAGAATCTTTAAAAAAAAAAAAAAAAGACAACTGAATTAATGTAATTAAATTTGTGTTTAAAAGCACCATCTCCTTAGCCTTTTCCCTGCCTTCTCCCAAGTGTAAACTAGGTTTTGTTTCTCTGGTCGAACTAGCATCTGGAATTAAGTAACAAATACCGTGCAGCCTCTCTCCATTCTGCAGTTAGACTGGAAAAGAACCAGCTTTAAGACTTCTGTAATATTCCTGTTTGCTCAGAGAGGAAGACAAGTGTTTCTCTCCAACTGATTTTGAGAACACACCTCTTTACTGCGTCCAGAACTCCTCTGGACAGTCTGTGTGCTGGATTCTGTTTGTCCGATAATCCAGGCGGACGTGAACTGTCAAGTCCTGAACAGAACTCAAACCAGTGTCAGAACTCAAACCAGGTGCTAAGCTCCATGTGTATACCGAGCTCCCCCACTATGAAGTTCAGAACTAGAGGCAAGGAGGATGGGCGGCCTCTGTGGGAAAAGTGAAAGGTGAAATGTTCTTGTTAGGCTGACAGAATGACAAATTGAAGGTCTGTGAGTCCCTTTCATCTCCCAGATGGGTCCAAGTGATAAGAAAACAAGGCTTAGCCACTCATGATAATGAAGCGTGTGGGTTTTGCTGGACAGTTTCCACACTCGGTCGGGAGAGTGACCTCCAGGGAGGCCGCCACCAGTCTGCTGCCTGTGCTTGTGTGCAGGTTGTGTCAGTAAGGAGATGGATTTCTTGCTGGTGGTGCCATCGGACTGGTTAGTTGGAGCTGAAGTTGTAGAACTAGGTCGGTGCCTCCTGGATGCGGTAGGAGATGTGAAGGTGGTGGGGATAGTACTTTTTAAGAGGGCTGCCTGAGGAAGGCTGGGCTGCGTGCTAAGTCCTCCCCAGTCACTGGCTGGCGGGTTGCTGTCCAGCTTCCCCCGGTGCGGGCGGGAGTCCGCCATGGAGGCCAGGTCTTGGGGACACTGGGCATTCTCTAGCTCACTACATTCCCCCTCAGTTCTGGATTTCTTCTATTTTTAGTGACACTGAAATACTGATCCCAGCCTCACTGGTGAGATCTGTGTAGGGCAGAGGCTGAAACAAGGGGTGTACTTCAGAATGCCCATGTGAATTAGGATGCGGGGAGAAATCGCCTTGGACAGAGCCCAGTACTACAGTCAAGACAAAGCCAGGCTTCCGCTCCCACCCGGGCAGGTCACCTTGAAGTCTGGTCCGTAGTTAAGCCTGAGGCCTGCTCATCTCCCTGCCGAGTCTAGGACCTCTTCTCACTTGTCTGAGGTGTAGCAGCTTCTCTGACAGGCCTTACTCCAGTCCTCATGTCTTCTTCCTGCCAGAAAAAGCTGAAGCACCCACTCCACCTGCCAGCGGCAGAAAGAGGTCAACCCCACAGTAAGTGCTGACCAACTTGGCCCAAAGCCCCAGCTAATCAGCGGGATCCTAGACACAACTGTACATCCCTCCATAAGGGGACGTGGGGGAAGGGTGGCAAAAATGTACTTTCTCAGAGCAGGGGCAGCACTAAGAGGGTGAGAGATTTTTTTTCTCTTAAAAAACATTTAAATGTGTTAGGTTAAAATTGCAAAGCAAGACAAAAGTTACAGCCTAATTGTGTACTTAAAAATACATACACACATTTCTAGAAGGGATACAAAAACATGACTGAGTTTTACTTGTCACAATTTACTCTTCTATATATAATTTGTATTTTTTATGAGGATGAATTAAAGTTTTTCAAACATAATTTTTAGTCTCTTTTTTCAAGAATCTTGGTTTTATCTGGCTTACGGACATTAACTAATTCCTAATTAGAAAAGAGCTTGTTTGAGGACGCTTTCCAAATAGATGGGGGTTTAACACACAAAAAAAAAAAAATGCCAGTGTATACTGAAACAAATAAATTGATGTTATGAATTCTGTTCCACCCCTTCAGATACTCCAGCAGCATCATTAAAGGACCACGGGGCTAGGCCAGGTCACAAGGGGTACACGGGAGGTTCCATGATGGGGATCACAGCTTCTGGTCCTAAGTCTTGTCTGGTAATGTCACAGGCTGCCAGGTGAGCATTCGTTCCTCACATTTGCTAGGCACTTACCCAGCGTGTGGCGGTGGCTCCAGCAAGCACCCAGCTCTTCGTAGGCTTGATATTAAAGCAGGTGTTTTGAGGGAGAACAGATTCTGTTCACCTCCACTGCGAGGCTTTCAGATGCCTTAAACTCTGGAGTCTGGCTTCCTGCTTCTCTAGTTCTATGGTCCTGCTCTGATGCTCAAGTCTTGGGCCTGTGTCGGTCTGGTGGATTTCTCAGGGTTTGTCTCAGTCATTGGTGTGGCTGCTCTCCCATGCTCTGCACCCGTTTGGCGGGTGGGGTCACCAGAGAAAGGACAGCGTGCTCACCATTAAAAATGCACTGACTCGGGGCACCTGGGTGGCTCAGTTGGTTAAGCAACTGCCTTCGGCTCAGGTCATGATCCTGGAGTCCCAGGATCAAGTCCCACATCGGGCCCTCTGCCCATCAGGGAGCCAGCTTGTCCCTCTGCCCCTCGCCCCTTTCATGCTCTCTCTCTCAAATAAATAAAAATCTTTAAAAAAAAAAAAATGCACTGACTCACAAGCGGACAAGGAGCTGGACCAAGGGACAGCACCTCCACCTTGCCTAGTCCTTAGGAAAGCCCAAAAAGGATTCTAAGTCCTCTGAGGATTCAGTTAGAACCCTGTGAAGAAGTACCAGCACTGCTCGGAAGGTTTAATAGGGTACTTAAGACTTTTCTTTTGTCTTTCTAAATTTGTCAGCCTCTCCTGTTCTCCACCCACCTTCCCCTGTGAGTTCTGCCTTAGCCACACAGTGGCCAGTCCTCCCTCCTGGGGTCTTTTACTCAATTTAAATTCAAAATAGGGAAAAATTGCACTTGAGAATGAATCATCCATTTTATTTTATTTTATTTTGTCATGTGCTCACAGCATCTCTCTCTCTCTCTCTCCCCTCTCCCTGGCAGGTCAGAGATAAATTAAAAATAAAATCTACAAGGAAAATAATTTATAAAAGCAGTTCCCAGGCTCGTGCCTTGTATCCCCACTGCTCAGAACACCCCCCCTCCCCCCTGCCCCCCAGTGGGGAGGAGAATCTGGCACTTCTCTTCCCACAACTCACTCCCGCTAGTCTGGAGCTGACTGTACTCCAGAGCCAGGCAGGGGTGGGGGCAGCAGTGGCAAACAGTTAAAAATAAAGACACTGTGGTCCTGGAACCATCTGGCCACCTTGGCGCTGCTTCCCTCTCTGCCTCCCCCAGGCAGTCCTCCTGACTGGGGTCTTTACTGAACTGGGGGTGTAGAGAAGCAGCCTGTGGCCGAGAGCCTGGGGGTAGGTGCTCTCAGCCCCCATTACATGCACTTCTCATTCTCCTAGAAAGAAAAACTAACAAAAAAAAGGCAGACGGAGACCTCGGGACAGAGGAGAAAAATCCCAAGTGTTCACACAGTTACACGGAGTCTTTATGGCAAAGAGAACATTTAGCAGCTTTGAATATTGGGGTATCTCCTTTTTACTCAACACAAGCATTCTAGACCCTATAAGTGAAACAGGGCTCAAGCCCTAAAAAAATCAAAGCGCAAGAAATTCTAAAAGGACTAGTTTTTGTTGCTGGGTTTTGTGGGTTTGTTTTTTTTTTTTTTGTCTTCCAGTGACATGCCCAGTTGTTGGTAGGGGAGGCCTGAGGGAAGGGTCACTCCCCAGTTTGTGCTGAATACTGCCTGGCTTGTCCACATCATCCCCCTGCCTCAGAGCAGCCCCCAGGAGGCCACAGGCTCAGCACTGGGGGCACTGCCAGCACCCCAGCTGCAGAAGAGCTCCAGGCAGCGGGGAGGGGCGGGGGCACACAGGCGGGCAGAGAACAGCCTTCACATGCAGGCTCGGGTGGAAATGTGGGTGCCTCAGTTCAGGGGGGGACCGGGCACAGAGGGAGATGGGAGTGGCAGGGCAGTGAAGGACATGCTTGGTGTTGGGGCTGCTGCAACACGGCGCGGGGGCCTCGTGACCCTTTCCTGTTCCCTCTCTGACCCTAACTCCTCAAGGGCATGTTGGGTCCCAATGGCTCCCCTACAAATGAAAACATTACAGGACACACCCAAGAGCTCCCCTTTTGGGGCTCCACAGGGCAGGAGCTGAAAGAGCCCACAAGGCCCCTCCCAGATCCCACCTTGTGTTCCACCCTCCCCTGGGGTGAAGTGGGGATTACTCCTGCCTAGGGCCTAGTCCCACCTGAACCTGCCCTCGGGTATTCTGGCAGAGCCAACCTTAACCTGCCCTTTGATTTTCTTCCCGCTTTGATTTTTTTTTTTTTAAATCCCCCTTCTTTCCTCCCTTCCTTCCTCTCTTCTTTCCAGGAATGAGACTTTCTGTGACTTCCCTCTCACAAGATCCCCCCCTTTCCCCTTGGTCGGCCTCCAGCAATGCGAGCACCACCCCTTCCCTCAAAGGAAAGAGCAGGGGTGAAGACCCTGTCCACCCAAACGGTCTGGCTGCTTCCGCGCCCCTTCCCCGCCCCACAGGGGGAAGCTTAGCCAGACAGCGCCTGCGCCCTCCTCTTCCTGTCCACTGACCCGCAGTTCATCCCATCTGAGATCTATTGGATAAGAAGGCATTCGAGTCCCCACTGTAGGTCCAGGTCCAGGCCCAGCCCTTCTCCAGTTTCCATCCCGGTGAGCGTCAACCCCCCTTTCCTCCCCAGGCTCACTTTCTTCGGTCCTTTGGCTTCCTCTCCTGTCGCCGGGCCTGCTGGTCGGCCAAGGTGCGGGGAATGAGGAGGACGCTGCCGTCCCCGGCATACTGGAGTGCATACTGGCTGGGCGAGTAGGGCCGCCCGTTCTCATCCCGCAGCCGCCCGAACACCTCCTGGTACAGGCTCTGGACCTTCTGCTTCATCTGCCGCAGGGACCGGAGGAACTCCACCTTCTCCCGCAGCAGCCGGGCTTTATCGCGCTGCAGGTCCTCCACGTCCCGCTCCAGGTTCAGGATGGTGTCCAGCTTGCGCTTGCGGCAGTTCTGCGCCGCCATCTTGTTCTTGCCCCGGCGCCGGATGTCGCGGATGAGGCTCAGCTGGGCCTCGCTCAGCTGGTACTTGGACAGCAGCTCGTTGAACTCCTCCACCGGCAGGTTGATGATTTTGTCGTTGGTGAAGGGGATCTTCATGGCTCGGGCTCGATGCTCGTCCCGGCTCATCTGCTTGTCTAGGAAGTCGGCCTGTTTCTCCTTGCTGCCTTTCTTGAGCGCGCCGGGCGGTGGCAGGTCGGCCGAGTCGAGGGCGCTGGGCGCCATGTTGTACGTGTGGTTGTGGCCCACGTGCTCCAAGTAGGGCAGGCAGGAGAGCTGCGACGGGTCCTGGTAGCTCATGCGGCAGAACTTGGAGTACTCGGGCTGGTAACCCACAGCGCCCTCGGCCTCTTCCAGATCCAGGGTCTCAGAGTCAGAGCTGTACCCAACAGCACCTTCCTCAGAAAAGGAGGAAGAAGCTGAAGAAGAAGCAGAGGAGGAGGAAGAGGAGGAGGAGGACGAAGAGGACGAAGAGGAGGAAGAAGAGCTGCCTTCGGAGCCGCTCAGAGAGGAAGGGCTATGGCTGGAGTCCAAGGAGAGGCCTGAGTCAGAGTCGAACTCCTCTTCGAGCTGGGAGGCCTGCACAGGGTTGAAGCCCTCCTCGATGGCCAGGTCCATCAGGCTGATCTCGTCCAGCATGGCTTCGTCTAGCAGGCCCCCCAGTGGGTCGGGCAGCTCAGGGCCTGCCGTGTCGTTGGCGGTGCCGTTGAGCTGGGGCGGGAAGAAGAGCCCCGCCAGGTTGGTGGAGCCAAAGGTGGAGTTGAGGCTGGTGGAGTTGCTGGGGACCAGCGGGAGCAGCGTGGAGCTGCCGGCCACAGGCAGGCTCTCCGCCTCAGGACTGAAGAGTGAGAAGTCCTGGCTGCAGCCCCCCAGGGACGCCTGATGCAGGCTGACATTCTGATTGATGGGCGTGTTGGGGGCAAGGCTGTAGTTGGTGCTCAGGGGGTCTCCAGGAGGGGCGCTGTACAGGATCTCACTCGTCGAAGTATTCACTTCCATGGCCTGGCAGGGGAGAAGAGCATCACGGTTCACTCTGAGCAGACTCCCTCCCTCTGGGCTGGCAGGGGGGCACGGGGTGGGGGGGGGGGGCACAGCAGCAAGCACCCAGCACAGGCACAGCTGCGTGGTGGGAAGGTGAGAGACTAGAATCCAGAGCCCAGGGTCAACTCCCAGTCCTGCTCGGTCCACCAGGCCTCTGAGGCCTGGCAAAGATGGGTGGACCCCACTCAACGCAGGGCTGCCCAGCTCCCGGCTGTGTTTGGCCAGATTCCCCTACCTCTGAGAGAGAGGCAAGGAAAACACACAACCCTGCCGACCTCACCTCTAAAATCTGCACAGCCAAGAACGCCCAGCCTTGGAGGGACAAAGCCCAGCTGTACCACCTGCCCTGTGACCACAGGCACATCTCTTAACCTCTCTGAGCTTCAATTTCCTCACCTTTAAAATAACAAAGGCCTGACTAGATGACGGTAAGGGGCAGGAGGCGGCCCGGCCGCAAACGCACCGCACCAGTGTCCGGCTGTAGGAACGCTAAAGCTGGAAGCATGCGCTCAAGCAATTATCTACCTCGAAGGAAGAAGGCATACCTAGGGGACAGTCCTGTTTCAGAAGGCTCAGCTCTAACCCAAACCCCACATCCTGACTGTACCCCCTACCGCAAGGAGACACCTGGACGATGACCTCTCAGTGTCCCCACTTTCCTATGGATCAGAGAACTGTTCCTTTCTCTTCCCAGAGGAGAAAAATTTCGCAGCTGAATGGGAACACCCCCCGCCCCTGCCCGAGAGGTTTGTGTCCTGTTCGGGTGATCCTACCTGCATTTCCATAATGGACATGAGATCTTGCCACTGCTGCTCCAAATCAAATGGCGACTCCGTCCCCGTTAGGAGAGGAGATAAGAGGTTGTTTTGAAGACCTGGGGGCTCGCTCTCACTAGGCACTGCTTCTGTTATGCTGGAAATGTCTGCTGGAAACTAGGGCAAAACACAGAGGTTTTAACGAGGGGAAGACAAGACCGCCGTCGCGTTCCTCCCAGAGACTACCAGCTGAGGTTCTGTCTCCTCCTTCCTCTGAATTCACCCCCGCAGCCAGGAGCAGGCCAGCCCCGGGGGCTGGCCCCTCGGACAGCCGCAAAGGGACACACAGCGTGCAGGCTGCCCTGCTGACTCGGTGGGCGCTCCCTGGAGTCCTGCTCACCTCAGCATTCTCCCCAAAGGGGCAGGTGGCCTCCAGCAGCCTAAGGCACTCTTCCAGGGACAGGGCCGTCTGGTCCTCCCCACCAGGCACCTGTGGCAACAGCAACCATAAGTCTGATTGACCTGGGCCTCGGCTGCCTGCGGGCCGAAGCCTCTGCCCCAGCCTTTCCACCGGGGAAGCCGAAGGAGGGCCCGGAAAGCTGCAGGCCTACACTCTCCCTCTGTGCTCAGGCTGATGGCTGGCCCTGCGTCCCAAACTCCAGGAAAGACCAGAGGGAGAGTGGAAGAGTCCTGACAAACAGGAAGCTGCTAGATGCTTTGCTTCCTCCCTGCTGGTTGTCACCAAGGCCTGGCCCCTCTGCTTCTGTTGCTCATCCACTCCCCCTTCCTCAGCCCAAGTGACTTAAAGACCCCAACCCAAAAGATATTCAGGTTTATCCCACAGACAGAAGCTGCCTTCTCTAAGGAGAAGTTTCTAGAAGTGGGCAGAGGTGGGGGTACCTGTGCAGGGAAGCTCTCCCCAGTTTCTCCATCCACTAGCAGGTTTCGCGCCAGAGCTTCTGCGCCCTCGCCTGACCAGGTGTCCTCCTGCTCCGCTCCATCTCGTACGTCCTTATCCACATCCTGCTCCTTCTGGCGATGACTATAGTCAAAAATCTCACGCCCAGCCCCCAGGTCAATATCCTGTCGCCAAAGGATGTCAATCAGATCTATGTCCTGAAAGACAGATCACCGCGACTTTAGCTCTTGGATCCAGGGGACTTTCCTAGCATCACTCTGATTAGATCTGGGAGTGGGGAGCAGCTCTCCCAGCCTCTGTCCCCTCTGTACCAACAAGGCTTCATTCATCCATTTCCAGATACCAGCCTCCATAAAAAATAAGAACAAAAAACAAAAAAACAAACAACAACAACAACAACAAAAAAAAACAAGAGCTAGCAAAAATTACCAGCATGATCAACCTCAGACAAGCCTGTGGACTTAAGCCCAGAGATACAGCCAGGCCAAAAGGCAGAGCCACCTCACCGCTACACCAGAAAGAAGGGGGAAGGAAGCAGGAGACACTTCTCATTCTGGGAATGAGAATCCCTTCAAACTCGGGTTTGTCGTAGGATGCCGGCCAGGCCAGGCAAGGGCGAACTGTCACGCAGAATTACTCCGAGGTGGCCAGGCTTGCATCAGCCTATGGTGCCATTTCATTTGCATAAAGGGGTGGGGTGGGCCAGAGAGGAAAATCCCTGCATTTGCAACCACCTGCTGCCACCAATGACAACGACAGGCTGCCTCCAGCCCTTCCTACAGCCATTCCCCCTTCCCTGGCTGAGGCAGGAGTCAGGCTGGACACCCACAACTCTTAAAGCCCAGGCTCACCTCAAGATCCATCCCTGCCAGAATTCCCACTCTCAGCTGATCCTAGCAAGCTGCTTCCGTCCCAGGAGAGCCTCAGGCAGTCAGCTGATCCTCACTGGGCACCCCACCCCGGCCAAGGCCGGCCCCTGGTGTCCCCTCACACCAGCACTCTCACTCCCTTCCTCACCACACCCCAGGCCTCACTGCCGCTCCATCAGTCAACCCACTCAAGGACATGGGCCCCATCACCGCTCAGCCACAACTGCCACCTCAGCCACCAAAATGCCTCCTTCCCACTCTGCCGTGGTGGCTCCTATCAGTTCCTGCACCAATTGCCACCCCCAAAGCCCACCAGCATAGAACCCCAATAAATAAGAGCCATTTGGCCTTCCTACACATGCCATCCCCCTGTGGCTGAAGAAACCTAAACTCCTGGCTTCCATTTAGAGATTCAAAAAGCACTTTCCAGAAAGCAATTTCCTTACATGAGACCCACCCCCCCCAAGTTCTGACCAGGCACCCCTTTCCCACAGTAACCCTCCCAGATCCCAAGACCTCCCAGGTGTACCTCTCCCTTTGGTCTCCCCCACATACACCAACCTGAACAGAAGCCCTGGACCCAGGAGCAGAGGGGGGCTGGGCCACCCGGTGCCCAGCCAGCAAAGAGTTAAAGGGCCGGCTCCCTTTGGCATGGCCCCCACCACTGTGAGAGCTGCGGTCCAGGCGGGTCATGGTCTGCGAGATGAGCCCCAGGGCAGCTGGTGCCGGGAAGCCGGACAGGGGGCTGCAAGGAGCTCTTGGCTTGCAGGGAGCACACCAGGCTGGAAGGGTGGCCCCTTGCTAGCTCCAAGGGGCCCGAGGAGGGTGCCCCGCCCGTGCTGCTGCCTGGGCGGCCCAGCCCAGCCCCCTTCCTCCATCCTCGAGCAGCCCCCTCCCACCTCACAACCCCAGTTCCACTCAGGCACCCGGCAGCCCCCACCCTGAGCTCACCGCAGAGGCTGCAGTGAGATGGGACTCCCACCCCATGCTCCGTGCTCAAGCTGCAGAGGAGAGCCAGCTCCCTCCGGGGCCTAGCCTCCCGCTCCTCCCTCTCTCCCCCTCCCCACGCCCCCCAAACTTGTTACCTAGGCTGCAGCAAGGAGCCAATCCCCTCCCCCTCCCACCCGCAGGTCACTGCTGAGGCTGCGGAGAGCCAATCCCCTCCCCCAGGTCAGCAGCTGGGCTGCGGAAAGAGCCAATCCCCTCCCACCGTCGTTACCTAGGCTGCGACGAGAGCCAATCTCCTCCCCCAAGTCTCCGCTGGAGATGCGGAAGGAGCCAATCCCCTCCCACCGCCTGTTACCTAGCTGCAGCCGGGAGCCAATCTCTGCACCAGGGCAGCTGGAGGAGCTGCCGCAAGGAACCAGCCCATCCCTGGGCCGCCTCCGTCTCCTCAAGGAGACGCACCCAGGGGCGAGCAGCCCCACCCAGCCCAGTCAGCCAGCCGGGGTGGCGCAGTGAGAGAGCCCTGGGGGGAAGGGGTGCCGCTCTCCCTCCTGTCGCATCCTGCCTTCCCCAGCCCACTCAGGACCGGGCAGAAACCACTCCCGCAGCTTCTCGGGGAATCTAGCTCTTCCCTGGAAGTGGAGTTTTCCTGTTCCTCAGCAGGGCTGCGGCCGGTCATCCTGAAGCCCAAGGATCCCAAGCCAGGCTGGGCAAGGACCCTCCCTGCACCCAGCCCCACTGGGAGCCAGGGGCTCTGTCCCCGGACCCCAGGCCAGAGGACAGGAAGAAGGACAGCTGCCTGCACACAAGCGGAGAGGTCACAGTGCCGGCCAGGCCTGCCCCAGGCAGGAGGAGGGAGCCCGAGCCTGAAGACCATACCCGAAGGAGCCGGGTGCTCCCCCACATCCTGGCCACGCGCCCCTCTCACCCCAGCTCTGTTCAAGAGCTGCTCTGGCGGCCCCCGGCCCACAACCCTAACGCCAGGAAAACGGCACCCACAGAATCGGCAGCACGGTTCCACCGTTCATCCTCAATGCTGCACCCCTCGAGCCTAAGGTCAGGTCAGGGACAGCATGTTCTCCTTGGTCACAGACTGCTCCTCGCCGGAGAGCTGTACGCAAGCCACCCCCTGCTCTGGGCGGAGTGCCAACCTCCAGGGGAATCCTATCCCTGACAAGGGCCTGGGCTAGGGCTGTTCGTGGAAGCGGCCTGGCGGCAGGGGAGCGCTGCCACCCCGGGGGAGAATACCAGCTCCAGCAGCGCCTGTCACATGCTCTGGACCTGGGTATTTTTATCCCTGAGTTGCTGAGGAAATGTTGTTCTAGATGCATAATAATCCTCCCTTCCCCCACGCCCAGCCTAGGGCCCTAACTCTGACCCACCCCCAACCCCCAAAGGGAGCAGAGAAGGCCTGGGGTCAGGGACAGCAAAACCTCCGTGAAGGCCAAGAAATGGAAGAAAGAAGGGTCAAAGTCTCATCCCATTCTGCCCCAACCCAGCCAATGACATCCATACTTCCCACCCCATCGTGTCCCAGGAGAGCTCCAAACAGGAAGAGGACTGGAGCTTCACCTGCAGAGCTCCCAGGAGCAAGCCCAGTAACACAGCCAGCCCTTGGGGAGCCACATGAGGGCAGGTGGACGGAGCCGGAGGCTGGGAGGCATACTTCTTCAGACCACCGTGCCAAGACTGAAGCCCATTTGAAGGAAAAGGACAGAAGAACAGAAAAAAGGTAAAGTTCCCAGTGGCACTGAAGAATCTAGGAACTGAGGCACTGCAAGGTAAGGAATGCTCACAGCTCCTGTGCTCAGATAATTCTAGATTATCTGATCCTCTCAAAGCAGATCCGGGGTGAGGCAGCTGAGCAGAGAGCAGCCCTGGCACTAAGACGTGTGGGGCCAGATCCCTCTGCCATCAGGGGCCTGTCCCTTTTTAGTAAGTTTCGCAGCATCGCAACTAGACACCAACGGCACCTCTTGCAGTTGTGGCAACCAGAACTGTCTCTACACATGGCCATCTGTCCCCCGGACAGGCAAAATCACCCCCATGGAACACCACCCGCCCAGAGGAAGCCACAAGCTTTGACAGCTACTGACATTCAAAGAAATGAACTCAGTAATGGGCTCAATTGCAGGACAGGAGGCAGAACCTGGTCAGCCTGGTGGGCAGAAAAAAACCCAAGATCTGTAGCACCTGTAAAACTTTCTACATACCTCCCCTCCTCCCCAGGACTGGGCTCTGGAAAACCCGGCCCAGCGCAATCCAGCCTTCCCTTTCCCTAATGGCCAGGAGAGTGCAGCAGGCCTTTTCTCAAGCTCCTTAAGGCTGAGTGGCCAGGCCTGGCCCAAACACAGAGCTCAAAGTGGTTTTATCATCACGTTGGTGAAGTGGGAGCAGCAGGAGCCGTTCACCTCCACAAAGGCGAGTGCCTCACTTTCTGCCCAGAACAGTATGTCAGCCACGCATCAGGAGCCGAAGACCTCTGACAGCTCCAAGCAAGCCGAGGTGGCAGAAGACAGTTTCTCTTCTAGCTCCCAGCCCTCTCCTCCCTACTCCCCGCAGCAGGCCTCTAGCCCTCTTGGCCCTCTCCTGGCCAAGAATAACTATCTAAATCTGCCCCTTGGCTCGGGCCCAGGAGAGCTGACTTATCAAGGACCTTACAACAACAGGCCTGACCACAAAGGAGGAGAATTTCAGGATATGCATGTGTGTTTTGATGTGGGGGAGGTACAAGGCAAGAGTCCACGAAGTATTTGTGTCTTAGCAACAGATACACACCGCATCAAAGCCCATCACAACACCACTCCCTCCCCCACCCCGGGGCCTCCAGCAGTTGTGTTGAAATCCAAGCAGTAAACACGCTGGCATGTTCTAGGAACCTCCCACTGCCCTGCCGGTACATTTAGAGGTGGGTCAATGGTTCAACACAAGGAAATGCTCCCAGCACGACCCCCCCCACACACCCCGTCAGACAATTCAGCTCATTTCTGCCAAAGAACAATGCCTGAGACCCCCTCCCACGCCACTCCAGTTCTTTACCGTGGTCAGTACTGTGACCTCGCTCCTTCAGAACCAGCCCCCCACCCCCAACCCCAGTCCCCTCTCACCCAGCCCGACGTGTGGTCACTAAGTCACTAACCTCTTTGGTTAGGTCTCCACTGACCGGAGGGGCTACAGCTCCCAAATCCTCCAGATCTTCACTGAATCCCTGCTCCGTTTCGCTTTCTCGCACCCCGTTGTCTGGGCCCGTCACATCTTGGAGGCCACTGGAACTCTCGAGGGTGAGGCCTGAGCTGGGCTGGCTGCCAGAGACAGACCCCTCTGGATCCCGGTGGACCAGCCAGGCATTGACCTCAGTGGTCGGCACCTGGAACCTGTCCAGGGCCCTCACCTGACTGAGGAGCCGCCGGGCAGTGAAGTAATTGTCCAGGTCTATGCTCTTGGGGTGGATACCATAGCCATCCAAGGTATTCCTCAGGTTGTGGAACTGGGTCTGAGTATAGGCAGAACTGGGCCCCAGGATGATCTCCCGGAGCGGGGGAAGCTGTGAGGTCAGGTAAGTATCCACGTCCACCCGCACCCCAATCAAACTCAGCAGAATGGTGAACTGGAGAAGTCCTTCCGTTAAGTATTTCTTCAGAGAAAGCATTGCTGAAGGACCAGAATGTTTATGCTTTTTGGTTTTTAAATCTTCCAAAAGACAAATCAAGGCCACTGCTCTGGTGCTCCAGCCAGCAAGCTACCCTCCTCAGGGCCAAACCCTGTATCCCACCCTGGCAGAACACAGGGGCTGAGCTCCCGGATGGCCTCAGAGGAAAGCACACCCTGTGAAGCCAAGGCCTCTCTCCAGACCACATTCACTTTTCCCTTCTCGGCACCTCACCTCAGCGTGTACAACTGTTGCTAACCCAGTCCAGGCACTCAAGGCCCACGTGACTTACTGTCTCCACAGTCCACATACAGTCACTTCCTCACTCACATTAGTTGTCCTCTCTGTAGATTCCACTGCAGGCTGTTCTCAGGAACAGCTGACGGGCTGTTTTGTTTTGGTTTTTTTTTTCCTTCTCCCTAAGGTTTATTTTCTTTGGCTGGAGCTACAGGCCTTTTGTCTTGGGTCAGAGTGTCCCGCCTCCTCCACACTTACCAGGGGGGTTTCCAGAGAAACCTGAAATGGGAATCACAAGAGCAACAGGATAAGATTCCAGAATTTTCACACCATGATCAAGGCAGAAGGCAGGAAACACGTTCAAATGCCACTTTCACATTTTATTGAAAAATAAGTCAATTACTTTCAGAAAAATAAAAACCAAAAACTGTTATAAGTAGAACTACAAAGAAAAAATACTGCTCACAAAGGATCCCCCTTTCTGGATACTAAATTTGTAATACCTTAAAAGGTAGCTTGTTTGGATAAGCAGATAATGCCTGGGGCATCCAAAATATTTTACATGATGTCTGATTTACCAACCCCCCTCATCCACACACCACCCAGCTTCTATTTTTAGCTTGAGAAGCCCATTTCCTAACTTAAAGAAAAGTTGTATCCTCCATCTCTCAAGACAAAACTGCCTACAATCCCTGTCCCTTCCAGTTCTAAAGGGAAGGAAGAAACTAGTAATGGGAAGAGTATATGAGGACAACGTTCAGGACACCACTTCACGACAGAATAATGCCTTTTATTTTCCCAACTTTAAAATATGGTTTCTCTTTCCTATCTCTCACATTAAAAGGGGGAAGGGGATGGTGAGAGGTCTTGGGGAGGCGGGGAGAAGTGAGGCAGGAGGATTATTCCACCCAGAATTTGCAATAGGCAGGTTATATTTTCATTTATATGACCTTCTGAACCAAAGCAGAAGGACAGGACCAAGTTCTCAACCTAAATATCCAAGTGGGGATGGAGTAAATCTGCCTTTCAGTTTCTGGTCTCTACTTCTGAGTTTCCATTAGCCTCATAAACCAAGACGTAACTCTTCTCTTCACTGTCGTGACCCACCTACCAACTTCATCCTACAGGGGAAGAGTGACACACGGATGGGGACGGACGGACGGACGAACACACACACACACACACGCACACACCTTATTTGGTTAAAGTAAACACAACTTCGACCCAGAATTCCTGCTAACACTACCCTCCCGTTCTCACGCAATTTATTACTAAAACCTCCCAAGAGACAAGTTCGAGAAACCGGACAAGGCCCCATAAAGACGAAGAACGCCAGACGCCTCTGGTCTGAGCCCAGTCCCACCCCGCCCCGGATACCCGAGTCCGGCTGGGACCAAGTCGCCATGCCCGCTGTCGGCGTCTCGGCTTCTACCCTTCTGGGGCAACAGCGAACAAGTGCGACTCAGCCGGCCTTGACCCACCCTCACAGCCAAACCCCACCCCGCCCTCCGTCCCGATGGCCCCACCCCGCTCCAGGCCTGGGCCTCACACCACGCCTTCTCGCGCCCTCGGCCCTCCCCAGTCCAACCCACCCCGGAGCTGGCTTTCTCCAAGGCTTCGCGGCCCCTCCCTGCCAGGCCCAGGGCCCGGGCCCGTCGCGAACCCCGCTCGCCCGCCGGTTCCCGCCTCCTGCCTCCTGCCCCTGGGCTCCACCCCGCCGCCCTTCACCCCACAAGCCTCAGTCCCGCGGGGCTGCGCCGCCCCCCCTCCCCCGGCGTCGGGGAAAGGAATGTGCTTGATACCCGCTGCAGAGCTCAGCGTCCGCCGCTGCCGCCACAGCAGGCCCTCAGCCCGAGTCCCGGCCTTGCCGCCGCCACCGCCGGCCGGCCTAGAGCTCCCCAGCCTCCGCTTCCCTCCCCGCCCCCTCCTCCCACCTCACTCGGAAGCCCGCCCTCCGCGTCCTTCCTAGGACTACGTTTCTCCAATCAGCGAGCCGAGACTGCGGCCGTCGCCGTATGTCACTTTGATTGACAGCCAAAAGAGCCCAATGGCTGAGCGTGCCTCCTCCTTCCTCTCCCGATTTCTCAAGACTGACATGGCCCACAGCCCAGTGAGCACATAGGCCCGCCCCGCGGCGTGGGCTCACCAATAAGTGGGGCGAAGGCCTTATTGCCCGGCATTCCGGCCCCTCCGCGGTGCGACGGCCTTCCGAGGTACTATAGGTTGGGCGCGGAGTAAAGTGTGCAGGCTGAGCGCTTCCAGTGCCTTCCTCGGCTGGGGGATAAAGGCTTAGGGCCGGGAGTGAGAGCTGGTATCACTGCCGGACCGCGGAATTCTCCCCCCGCCCCGAAGGTTCCCACGGTGACTTGCAAAAGCCCAGTGAGACCTGAGGGTCCGAGGCGGGACACAGAGCATGTGTTCCCCGCGGTGGCGACGCTGGAGCCGCCATATTGGGTGCTGGCAGCGGAAACCGCTATCGCCGCTTCCGCTCTGTGCGGGCCCGGCACAGTGGCCCGAGCCAGTCAGGGGCGGTTGCGTCGCAAGTGGCGGGCAAGGGTCGCGTTGCGGGAAAGGCCCAGCGGGCGGGTTGCCACCACGGCGGTGGGACGTTGATGGTGTAAAGGATATGGCATGACTGGCGAGTTTTGTAGTGATAGGGACACCCCATAGAGTTCTCTTCCCCGTCTTGTCTGCCCCGCCCGCGCAGACCACGGAGCTTAGTCTTGCTTTTCAGGAACTTTCTTCGATTTCAGGTGCTGGCCAATCTCACCTAGCCGACATCTTTGTGATTTTTCAAACATTGCTTTATACCCAGCCTCACCTGGGGGAGCCTGTTAAACCTGCAGATTCTGAGCCCTCACTCCAGAGACCGTGATTCACTTAACTCTGGGGTGGCGGCCTAATAACCTGCCTGCTAAGTAACGACTCGGGTAATTTTAACACAGTTGATCCCAGGACCACCTTTAGGCAATCACTAAGTTGAAGTTCCTAGTACTTTGTTCCCAGCTGTGGGACAAAGAGGCATCAATTCAAATTCTTGACTCCCAGGGAGATTCTCATAATCTAGTGGGCGAAATCACTGGTCCTTGTACAACAAGGACAAGGCCAGCTGCTAACTCTTCAGATAACAACATGTAGTCCTTGCGTGTTTGGAGAGTTGGGAGGCTTAATCTGGGGTGGTTCACAGATTATAAAGTACTTTCAAAATTCATACAGAAAGGTACACCAGCGGCCAGTCATCGAATCCTTAACAAACTGCTGGGGTAGTTAGGCATTTCAAAGACTCAGAGCACATGTTTTACTTACTCGTTTTACTGTTTGGCTTCTAGTAAATGCTAGAATATAAACTCCTTAAGGACTAGAATTCTGTGTGTTAACTGTTGAGTCCTCAAAACCTAGAACAGTGCCAGGAACAAAGTTGACAATAAATACTGGGTAATTGAAGAACTCCAGCAGGCAGGCCTGTCATTAGAAGGCCCTGCTAAAAGCAGAAATTATTACATGGAAGAGATGTGGTCTTGGAAGGGTATGGGATGTTACCAAGGAAATGGGAGACCATTCAGCCCCCGAATTAATAAGACCATGGAAATACTCCTGTTGGATAAGAAAAGAGGAGAAACTGAGGCATGCTTTGTTAACTCTAAAAATACACCAAGGGGGTTAAGAAAGAAATATTTAAAAATCATAGAACTGAACGACACCAAAGCTAGACTAAAGTTGCAGGGCTTAAATACGAGACTTCAGAGAAAATAGGAGAGTGTTGGGGCGCCTGGGTGGCTCAATGGGTTAAAGCCTCTGCCTTCGGCTCAGGTCATGATCTCAGGGTTGTTCAGTTGAGCCCCCCATGGGACTCTGTGCTTGACAGGGAGCCTGCTTCCCCCTCTCTCTCTGCCTGCCTCTCTGCCTACTTGTGATCCCTGCTTATCAAATAAATAAATAAAATATAAAAAAAATAGAGTGTCGTTTGTTTGACCCAGCAAATACAGAACAATTTTTAACCTTGACAATTTAAAGAAAGAACTGGGTGATTCTCTAACCTATGGGAAGCTTTAGCACCAACAAAACTGTTGTTTTAGACGGGTCCACTTGTATTTTCCAAGTTCCTTTTGAGCCACATAACAGGTTGCCAAGTGCATGGGATAAGAAATAAAGTTCAGGGCGCCTGGGTGACTCAGTTGATTAAGCATCTGCCTTCAGCTCAGGTCATGATCAGAGTCCTGGGATTGAGTCCTGTATGGGGCTCCCTGCTCAGCAGAGAGCCTGCTTTTCCCTTTCCCTCTGCACCTCCTCCCCGCTCATGCTCTCTCTCTCTCTCTCATACATAAATAAAAATCTTTTAAAAAAATTAAAAAGTCTTACAGTGGACACAAAACTAACGTAAAGTCAAATCAAGTAAATATTCACTGAAATGAAATGGCAGCCATAGGTCGAAGGCCACCCTGGGGAGCTAACATGTGACACAGTCATGTCACTTGGAAAGCTTAAAATCATTTGGTCGCTTTTAATGACTCAAAATTTGTTGGGATAGCAGTCCTACCCATCCTCTCCTCCCCTTATCCTTTCTGGGGTCCTGGTTGTCGAGGGAGGCAGAGGCACCGAGGAGAGGAAGGTCTCTGTGTTAATCCCTAGAAAAGGGGTGGGAGAGGTGTGGAAAAGTCTTTTGTTCGTGCCCACACTGTCCCCTTCATTTTCTTTTGCCTGCCAGCTTCTAGTACTGTGCTTCACTGTGTCTAATTACTTGAGTGTTCAGTGGGAGGTGGATCAGGAACTGTTTAACTGGGTTAAAGAGTGACAAGATCAAGTCCTGCTTAGCACTTACTAAAGGGTGGGAAGGAAGAGGGAAAGACAAGGAATTGCTCACCCGTTGCAAGGATTGAGGAGAATCTAGACGTAGAGACAGTTTCAATCAGCAGCAGGCAGGTAGGCCTGTACAGGATAGTTCGTACGCCATAGCAGGGAGCGGGGATCAAAACGCTGTCTTCCACTCTGTTGAGAATTCCAGATCAAGTCTGAGCAGGTGCAAACCTACTTCCCACTGATTAACCATGTAAAATCCAGGGTGTGTCCTTCACCTAGGATGCCACCCTCCTCCCTTCCCCTGGCATGCTCTCCCTCTCCTTTGCCTGGGACAGCTGTTAATAGGACAATTACCCAAGAAGCAAAAGAAAGATGCCATGTTGATGTGTCATCCGTCCTGGTATATCCATCAAATCAGACTGAGAAGACCACTGGAAAAAGTGAACACATGCGCTCCCTTCCCTAAGGGAGAGGCTGAGAGCCGTCCGTAAAACCAGGCTTTGCCCTCGTGACTTGAGACCGCCTGGGAAAGGACAAGACAGCGGGAAGCCAGGAAGAGAGTTTGTTCTAATGCACGGGGACTTAGGGTCATCGAAGAGCCAGCTAACTATACACTGGATTCCCTACTCATTTGGGTTATATCTGTGTTAACCCAGCTTCCTCCATGGAAAAAGCTGTTGCCACCAGCAGACACATCCATCCTCCAGTCATCTGGGAGGAGGAGATCTGCCAGGAAACCCTTAAAGAAGGGTTGGATTTCTTCTGGAATAGCAGGGAAAGGGGAAATCTAGTCTTTTTGCTATTCTGCTTGCTCATTCTTTTTTTTTTTAAGATTTTATTTATTTATTTGACAGAGAGAGAGAGATCACAAGTAGGTGGAGAGGCAGGCAGAGAGAGAGGAGGAAGCAGGCTCCCTGCTGAGCAGAGAGCCCGATGTGGGGCTCGATCCCAGGACCCTGGGATCATGACCTGAGCCGAAGGCAGAGGCTTTAACCCACTGAGCCACCCAGGCGCCCCCCCCTTTTTTAAGATTTTATTTATTCATTTGATAGAGAGATCACAAGTAGACAGAGAGGCAGGCAGAGAGAGAGGGAGAAGCAGGCTCCCCGCCGAGCAGAGAGCCCAATGCAGGGCTCGATCCCAGGACCCCAAGACCACGACCTGAGCCAAAGGCAGAAGCTTAACCCACTGAGCCACCCAGGCGCTCCTATTTTTCCTTTTTAAAGAAATTTTTTAAAAATATTGCTAATCTATATAAATATTTCTCACTCTACAACTTCCATCTAACCCAGGGGAGTGTATTAGATGACTGTGAGATTTCCTTACAGCCCTTCTGAGAGATTCTAGGATTACATCCTGTCCATACTAAATGTTAGCATGTCTTGCAAGGAAATCAATTAGTTATCCTGCTAATCCGGACATCTGGCCTCCTTTCTTACACGGTAAACATCATTAGCAAGCTTGTTACCATTAAACCCTCAAAAGAGGTAAAGCTCTTCCACAAGCCAGCCTCTTCCCTGCGCACCCCTGCACCTCGGCTGTCTTAGAAGATTGCTTCTCAACCCTGGTTGCACATTAGAATCACCTGGGGGGCTTGTAAAAATTATCCATGCCCAGGTCCCACCCCCAACCAATTAAGTCAGAGTCTCCCAGAGCAGCCCTGGGCATCAGGATTTTGTAAAATGCTCCTCAGGTGATTCTTATGTGCAGTCAAAGTAGAGGATTGCTAGCCTGGAGCAAGAATTCAAATTGGGTAAAAAGAGAATAGCAGTGGGAATGTGTAAGCACAGACTAGAATCATCACCTGATTTTAGGATACAGTCTTTCTCCATCCTGGAATGCCCTCTTCCTTGAACTATCCAATGAAAACACCTCTTTGTTCATTCATATCTTGCTAACAATTTATGAAGCTGAGTTCAGCCATTCTGTACGTCTCACCACATTGCCCCAACCATGTTGGGTAATTTTGAGGGAGGTGCCATGGTGAGGTGGGAAGCGTGGGTGTTTTGGACTCAGAGCTGGGTTCAAAAATCTGGCTCTCCCACTTATTTGTTGGGCCCTCCTGAGCTAAATGGAGATAACAAGATACAGGTTCACAAGGTTTAAAAATCAGATCCAGTGGGGCACCTGGCTGGCTCATTTGGTAGAGTAGGTACTGCTTGATCTCAGGGTCACGAGTTCAAGGCCATATTGGACCTGGAGCCTACTTGGAAAAAAAAAAATCAGAGCCTGTGTACAAAGCCACCTGTGCCAGGGTAGACCTGAGCACGAGGCTCCTTTCTTGCCCAGCTCTCTCTCTCCCCACCCTACAAGCTTATTATCCCAGAGAAAGCCAAACGCCTAAAGAAATGAGCGCTGTCCTTAGGACAGTCAGTGGAGACTCATCGTGCAGAGGATGGAAGCTTCCATTTTCTTTCTGGTGGATGCCACAAGCACACACATCCACACCTCGAATTCCACACACACACCTCCCCCTCTTGACATTATAGCAAGACGGAGAGAGAGAGAGAGAGAGAGAGGCTGTTACCCAAGGGAGCTGTTTCTTCTTGTCACACAAGAACAGATGCCCAAATCCTAGGACAGCACAGAAATGTGGCAGCAGGAGAGTGAGTCAGAGGAAACAGAATGGTCTCACCTCCAAGATCTACCAGGGCCCAGAGGGGAACCCATGTGAATCACTAGCCTCCCGGAGACTCACAAGGGCAGGGACCCGTGTACAGTTTTCAGAACCAATTCAAGGTCCAGCTACTCCGCAGACCCCAACCGGCTGGAGATGCGTGCAGCCCCTCACCCCTACCCCTCACCACCCCCCCCCCCGCCGCCGCGCACCCACCCCCCCAAGGGAGCAGAGGGCAAGGAAGCTCGAGGCTGCATTCTTTCTGAACACAGCTTTGGCTTCCTCCTTCCAGGGAGCCTTCTCATCTGAGGCACTTGCACACTTCTTAGGTGCTGCCAGGCTTACAATGTGACGTCGTCTTGGGACAGTCCTGTGGAGAAGATGCTGTCCTGTCACTGTGATCACTGTGCCGGTATTTTTACGTAGAACCCCATTAAAGGGGCACCCTGGGCTGGGGGCCCAGAGAAGAGAATGAGTCCTGAGCTCTCTGCTGAGGGACTGTAGAGGAAGAACCATCCCCGGGGAGAATCTCTTTCTGGAAAAGTTACCTTGAGGTGTCTGAATTTACTTTTTCGCCACAGCATGTAAAGAGATCCCAGTGATTAGAACTGTAGCGACAACCAAGGTGGGAGAGGTGGTAGTGGGGAGGATTTTGTGGTTCCTGTGCTTCCTTCCAGGGCCTTCTCTCTCATCCCAGCCCCCACGCCCCAATCCAGTGGCTTCTCACCCACCCTCCTGTAACCAGCTCCCCCACCCCCCTCCCCTATGGAGCCACGCGGGTTCCCCAAATCCCCTATCCACCCAGGTCTTCCTCCTTCTTCTGCAAGTTGACCCTCTCCCACTGTGGGTACCATAGGCCAAACAGAGTCTAGGAAATGCCCCCTGGAGGCTTTTTGATCCTGTCCTTGTAAATATGAGCTAAAAGTAAATTAGCTGACAAAAATATTAAGGCATCGAAATAATCAAATCAGTATTTTTTTTTATTACATACTGAGCCAGCATGACCGTTGACAGAATTTCTGATGATCGGAATCCAAACAAAATACAGCCTCTTTCCCCCCCCATTGCACCAAATCGTGTTGATTCTTGTTCACTGGTAAAACGCTGACAACCTGCAAGGAAGATTCAGATGTGTCCTCTAAATCATCATAGAAAGAGTTTAGGCAGATGTTTTTCTCAGCTGCTTGCGTGGCTCGCTCCCTGCCTCTTTCGGCTTTGTTCAAATGTCACCTTCCTGAAGACTTTCTCAAACGACCCTAACAAAAATGGCATTCTGCTCTGCGTTCCCCGACCCCTCACATTCCTAATCTTTTTCCTTCATAGCATTTATCACCAACTCACAGAATACCCATCTTATGTATTTGTGGCTTATTTGCACAGAAATGCGTGCACACGCACCAAAACACTTGAATATAAGTTCCATGAAAGCAAAGATTTTGTTTATTTTGTCTGCTGTTGTATTCCTGTGACTGGAAAGTAAGCACTCAATAAATATTTGTATAGCAGATACAGTTTCATTCACAGACACGTTTTTATTATTTTGTTTAAAATAGGTATTCTGGGGGCGCCTGGGTGGCTCAGTGGGTTAAAGCCTCTGCCTTCGGCTCAGGTCATGATCCCATGGTCCTGGGATCGAGCCCCGCATTGGGCTCTCTACTCACCGGGGAGCCTGCTTCCTCCTCTTTCTCTCTCTCTGCCTGCCTCTCTGTCTACTTGTGATCTCTGTCAAATAAATAAAATTTAAAAATCTTAAAAAAAAAGAAAAAATCCTTTAAAAAAAAATAGGTATTCTGGGGATGCCTGGGTGGCTCAGTCGTTAAGCGTCTGCTTTCAGCTCAGGTCATGATCCCAGGATCATGAGATCAAGTCCCACCTCGGGCTCCTTGCTCAGTGGGGAGCCTGCTTCTCTGCCTGCCATTCCCCCTGTTTGTGCTCTCTCTCACAAGCAAATAAATAAAATCTTAAAAAAAAAAAAAGTAGGGGGGCGCAGTGGGTTAAGCCTCTGCCTTTGGCTCAGGTCATGGTCTGGGGGTCCTGGGATTGAGCCCTGCATCGGGCTCTCTGCTCGGCGGGGAGCCTGCTCTCCCCTAACTTCTCTATGCCTGCCTCTCTGCCTACTTGTGGTCTCTGTCAAATAAATAAATAAATTCTTTAAAAAAAAAAAAGAAAGGGCGCCTGGGTGGCTCAGTGGGTTAAGCCTTTGCCTTCGGCTCAGGTCATGATCTCAGGGTTCTGGGGTCAAGTCGCGCATCCGGCTCTCTGCTCAGCAGGGAGCCTGCTTCCCCTCTCTCTCTGCCTGTCTCTCTGCCTACTTGTGATCTCTCTCTCTCTCTCTCTCTCTCTGTGTCAATAAATAATAAAAAAAAAAAAAAAGAAAGAAAGAAGTAGAGAGCTGAGACAAAGAACGTGACAGGAGATACTTATCAAGTTAGGTTGGGTGGGAGTGAAGTTGACCCTCGAAGAGCCACAAGACCTTCGTCAGCAGTGGAAGAGCCCCCTCAGCAGTCACATGGACGAGTGAGTGCAGTACACAGGCCTTGAGGAGGAGAAGGAAAGAGCCATATTGAGCCTGAAATGGGCTCCCCTCCCCCATTCAACTATAGTCTTTATTAACTGTATCATCCTTTTTTTTTTTTAAGATTGTATTTATTTATTTGACAGACAGAGATCACAAGTGGGCAGAGAGGCAGGAGGAGAGAGAGGAGGAAGTAGGCTCCCTGCTGAACAGAGAGCCCGATGCTGATGCGGGGCTCAATCCCAGGTCTCTGGGATCACGACCCGAGCCAAAGGCAGAGGCTTTAACCCACTGAGCCACCCAGGTGCCCTGAGCTGTACCATCCTGATATGGTCACACAAACTCTGAATCTCCCCACCCCTTAAAATGTGGGTGATGGTACCTACCTCACAGGTGTGGGTTATATTAGCTAATGGCTATAACAGTTTATATGCAAAATACACACTCCTGGTGTTGTTATGGGCAAATGGGTAAGTCCTGGTGGTTCACTTGGTACCTTCCCAGTTAGAATCTCCCACTGGCTTTAGGAAGTCTCCTGAAATGAGGGACGCCTAAGCGGCTCAGTCGTTAAGTGTCTGCCTTAGGCTCAGGTCATGATCCCAGGGTCCTGAGATCGAGACCAGCATGGGGCTCCGTGCTTCTCCCTGTCTCTCTCCCTCCTTGTTTGTGTTCCCTCTCTGGCTGTCTTTCTCTGTCAAATAAATAAAATACTTTTTAAAAATGCAGGGGTTTCCTGAAGTAGACTTCGACCAAAGAAGCCATGAGGCCTTTGTGTTGCCGGGCATCTGCCCTGCCCCAGTCTCTGACTTGGGAGATTCTGGGGAGCCGTCTCCGGGCCATGGCTCGATTCCTGAGAAGGGGAGGAACTTTTCTGCCCAGAGGGTCTCCCCAGAACTGTTCTTGTCTGCTCTCACTCCCAAAACCTGTTTCTGAGACCCGAGGCATGGCGAGAGAGATTTTGTCCCCGAGGAATCTACCCAGGAGTCAAGAGGCAAAACTGGGCTTGGCGTGCCGTCCCTGCTGGCCCCAGGACAGCCGGCGGACCCCGCAGCAAACCAAACGCACCGGCCCGGGGGGAGGCGGCAGGGGAAAGCAGGGCCGGTCCCGGGACAGCGCGAGGATTCGGAGAGCTCGGGACTCGGTGGAACCGTGGAGAAGGAGAGAGGGGAAGGAGCAGCGGGGGAAGGAGAGCCGGGCTGCGGGGCGCAGGGCGGAGTGGGCGGGAAGCGAGGGCGGGGAGGGCGAGAGGCAGGAAGGGGCCACCGGGAGAAGGGAAGACACGCACGGCGGGGCGGGGGTGGTGGGGGACGCGAGGCCTGCGGCCGCGGGCACGGCACAGGCGGCGGCCTCCGGGGGGCGGCCCGGCGGGCAGGGCGGGCCGGCCGGGCGGGCGGAGGCGGGGCGGCGGGCGGCGCTGTCAGCGCGAGGCGGCGGGCGGAATGCAGCGGCCGGAGGCCTGGCCACGTCCGCACCCGGGGGAGGGGGCCGCGGCGGCCCAGTCGGGGGGCCCGGCGCCGCCCGCCCGAGCCGGGGAGCCGGCGGGGCTGCGGGTACGGAGCGGGCGGGCGCCGGGGTCCCGGGCGGCGGGAGCCGAGGGGGGGGGGGCGGGCCGCCAACTCACGACTCGCGCGCCCGCGCCCGGGAACTTGGAGCCCCCGCCGACCGCCCGGGGAGGGGGCCCGGGGCCAGGGCAGGGGAGAAAAAGTTCTCCGGGCGCGGACCCGCGAGGAGGCCGGGCCCGAGTGCGCGTGGGACTGAAGTTCTGGATCAGTTCGAAGCGGTGATGGGCACGGCTCGGGCGGGGGTGTGGGGGTGGACCGGGGTTCCGCTGGGAGGGGTGAGGAGTGGCGGGGCCTCCCGGGACTCGAGCTCCCAGGGGAAGGTGGGCTGACGTGCGGGGCTTCTGGAGCACCCCCTCCCCAGGGCCAGGGGGCTGGGGGCGCGCTGAGAGCGCGGGTCCAGCCTCGGCCCGGGGTCCGCTGGAAGGAGGAGGCTCAGCGCCGCTGTCCCCCCGGCCCAGGTTCTGTGATACACTCCGACTCGGGCTCTGGAGCAGTCAGTGCATGACAGAACTTGGGCCCGGACGGACCTTCTGCACCCAATGGGCACAGCGCCCCCCCAGGGGCCTGCAGTGCAACATCTGCCTGGGAGTGGAGCAGGCACCGGAGTTGGCCCGCACAGCACAGGGTTGGGCCAGAACCAGCTGTGGACCTTTGGGGTCGTTGGACCCTGAGGATGGCCTCCTGGGGCCAGCAGATGGCATAGAGCCAATGGCAGGGTGTCTGCCTTGAGTCAGGAGCCAACAGAGCTCTCCCCTGGTGTCAGTTGCAGGAACCTTCCCTCTACATCATCAAGGCTGTTTTCATCCTAGATAATGACGGACACCGCCTCCTGGCCAAGGTAAGCTCCCACCCTCACCGGAAAGCCCCTGAGGACACTGCTACAGTCCCAAGAACAGAAGTCCCCACCCAGCTGACTCTCCTGTCTCACGAGAGACCCCGCTGTGGGCTCTGTGACTCAGAGCAACTCAGCTTAGACCCCTCTTAAGGTCATTCTGTCCATCCTCCTGCCTTGTCCGACAGCTGGCCCCTGGCGGGGCGAGTGTCGCCCCTCTGTTTCTACTCACATTCCCAGAAGTGTCTTCTCATCATTCTTTCCACTGCCCCCCCACCCCTGATCTTGGGCCCAGAAGGGACCTCCTGAGGGGTCAGGGGAGTGTCAGGCCTGGGACCCAGGAGCCTTAGTCCCCACATTCTATATAAGCAACCTGCACTTCTCTTCTATGGTTTGGGAAACCACTCAGGATTTAGTCTGAGGAGTCTGAGAATTTAGAACCAGACAAGATCTTAGAGACTATAGGATCCAACTGTCTCCTTTCACAAATGAAGGAAATGTGGTGTAGAGAAGCTAGCTGAGTTGCCCGAGGCCTCAAGTGTTACTGTCAAAACACGGATCTGAACTCAGGTATGTCGACTTGAAGCTCAGGAGGGTGATTTTCACTGTACCAACTCTTCAGTTGTCTGGTGTCTGGCCCACGTGGCCTGGGTAAACCAAACTAGAATAATCGGAAAGAAATGTCTATCGCCGACACAATTAACTACAGTAGGACTCTGGCATCTAAACTAGCTATGAAATGCATTCTAGGCTTGCTGGTATTTTGGGGACTGAAACTTTCTGTCTTGCTGATATCCAAATGAGCTTGTTCACACAGTAGCCGGCCTGCAGGGAGGCCACAGATTTGCCTGCAGATGGGGTACTGAGTAGCAAAATCCACATCCGGAAAATTGGAAGCTGAGCCCATCACACTCTCCTCCAGCAGATATCAGACGCAGATCAGCCATGCCCAAGGCTCCAGGGCCTCCGCCCAGCGGGACCCATCCATGTTCAGTTGAAGATACTGAGTCAGAGAAAGAGGCTCACCAATCCAAAAGCATCCATCTAGTTAGGCGGTGTGAGCCTGGAACTTTCCCTTAGCCATATAGTCTTCATCATGATAACCCTGTCTGAGGTCAGACCATCCTAGGCTGTGCCCCTTACAACTGTGAGATGTTGGGGAAGTTAACTGACTTCTTCACGCCTCCTCATCCTCATCAGTATAATGGGGACAAAAGGAGCCGCTGTGGTTGTTACTGTTGGGATAAGGGACCCCCGGCTCTGCCCTCTTTCCTGTAGACTTGGGTTCCTGTAGCAAGGGTGACCCACTGAGCACCCTTGTCCTTAGCTCATGGACATCTGCCAAATGTACAAAAACCACCAGGAAATCAGGAGAGGACTCCAAAAGCAGGAATTAAAGTTCCTCGACTTTTGATGACTTTCCTCGCTTAAAATGTGTGTTTATGGGGAAAGAGTGAGCACACAGGCCTAAAGGGCAACAAGCAGGGGACAGGTCTGTGCTTGGCCCAGTGCCTCCCATCCAGGGAGGAGCCAGGCTCTGTGGAAAAGCGATCACCCCTTCTCCTTCCCTTTCTCATAGTATTATGATGATACATTCCCCTCCTTGAAGGAGCAGATGGCCTTCGAGAAAAATGTCTTCAACAAGACCAGCCGGACTGACAGTAAGTGTCCGCCTCTTCCTCGTCCAGAACTCTCCAGTGCACATCGCCGTCCTCTCCATCTGGACACATATGTCCCTGTTGGCCACTCATACCCACAAGCCGTCCCCTTTTCTTCCCTCCCACCTCTTCTCCTCTCCCTTCCTCTGGGAAGCCTTCACTCCCCATCCCTCTCTCACCCCCTGCCCTACCCCCCAAATACACCTAGACCTCTCTCTCAGCAGAAGAGGCCAACTGCATTACTGCATTGTGTGTCCCCCACCAGCCTGGGCAAGGAGTTGCACATGGTGGGAGGGGGACCAAAGGTTGACCCTGCCCAGGATTTGTTGACTTCTCCGAATGAGATAGTCACTAGACCCAGAGTAGTCTAATGAGGGTGTCTCTAGTGCTAGTCCTTTTCAAGGGTTCCT